>NW_019236543.1:0-2100 GCF_002742605.1 Olea europaea var. sylvestris
TATTTAAATTTAGTCGTAATAATTTTATTTAAATTCGAAAAACTAAATAATTTATTATTTATTAAAGCCAAATAATAAAAAAATTTAAAATTAAATTATTAAATTATTTGTGAAAAAAATTGGGCAAAAAAAAAAGTGGGCCGACAATGAATATAATATTATTTATCAAAAGCTAATAATAAAAATAAAAATAAATATTAAATTTCAAATTAAATTTCCAACAATTATTCCAAATTACAATTAAAAATTTCCCAACAATTATTTCAAATTATTATTTACCAAAAATGAAAAAATGAAAATAAATATTAAAACAAAAATGAAATGTAAAAATTTTATTTAAATTTAGTCGTAACAATTTTATTTAAATTCGACAAACTAAATAATTTATTATTTATTTAAACCAAATATTAAAAAAAATTTAAAATTAAATTATTAAATTATTTGTGAAAAAAAAAGTGGGCAAAAAAAAAAAGTGGGATTTTGGGCTGTCAGCCAAACGAACTTAAAACAGTCGGCGTGGGAACAGTCAGCCCACATCAACTGCAGTACGTATTGGGGCGACTGTTGAGCCGACCCAATACTAGTGATACCCGACTGTTAAAGTCGGGTTTTAGCCAAATTGGCCGACTCTCGCTCACGCTTTCTCGTCGAAAAATCATCATTTTCGACGAGAAAAGCTTCCAAATTCAAACAACTAATATTTTTTTGCACTATGTAAACCCTATTTTACTAATATAAACAAAAAAATATTGAAAAAATCTCCAAAATCTAAAAATTAAATCAAGCAACGATAACT
This sequence comes from Olea europaea var. sylvestris, assembly GCF_002742605.1. NCBI lineage: Eukaryota > Viridiplantae > Streptophyta > Magnoliopsida > Lamiales > Oleaceae > Olea > Olea europaea. Next base: position 797 of record NW_019236543.1, read on the forward strand.
TACCTTAACAAGACTTCGCCGGCGATAGATCAACCTTGCTCCGACTAGATTTGTGAGAGTCGGTTTTGTGATTTTCAATTTTATGAGGGTCGATTTTGTGAGGAGTATTTTGAAATTTTAATCTTTAAATTCGATTTTTTTTAAATTAAAAAAGGGGTCAAAATTACTTTGAAAATAGTATCGACTTATCCGGTCATTTCTTATAATTTCCTCCTCCGAATATTGATGAAATTCACAGTTAGAAACATCTGAATTGTGATCTATATATCAATCCGTCGCCCAGATTCGAAATCGGTTTCTTGAAAATGGTTTCTCTGATAAATTCGAAGGTTTTATTTATTTATTTATTTAAGAATTGCATTACTAAATGATGCTAATTTTGTAGGGATGAATTGAAGCGAAAAAGATGCCAATATTTTCCCAGTTCATTTCCAATAAGATAGTGCTGGGATGGGATTTTGTTTTAATTGGATCGATTTCATTTCTTGAATCCACTTTTATGTTTTATAATGATAAGAAATTTTCTTTCATTTTGTAAAAATTTTGTGGTTGGACTTATGCTGGTGAAATTGTGTAATTTTCCTTAGAATTGAGGCATTGTACTAGTTAATATTTTAAATTAGTTTTTATAAAAAATTTGAATAAGAAACATGCTGTATATAGGAATGAAATGTATGAATTCTTTGATTATGAATTGACATTTGCACTTTAAGAATATTAACGAACATTTTGCCAGGTCAGTTTGTTAATTTGGTGCATTTTTGTTTTTACGTTTCGAACTAGTCTTGGGAATAATTAACACACATCTGTGTTTCTATGGCGTGAGGGATTGCAAATTGGAGGAGGATTGCTCTCATAGTAAGGTTCATATTCTTCTTAGTTCACAGGAATCGGGAAAAATTTGTACTCAAAATATTGCATTTTTGAAACTGGGTTATTTTGAAACCTTACATGTTGATGTTCTTGTGGAAGGAGCAGATTAGCAACCAAGTTAAGGTTTCAACTTAAAGGTTGTTGAGTATATCCTGCCCTAGAGGCTCTAAAATTTCGAATGCCATATGGAAGGAATTTTTTAACCAAGAACTTAGAATTAATAGAAGTAACTATTTTTTAATGCTTCATGGAAAAATTGGCTGATGAGAGTTGCCGAGTAGGTCATGAATTTATATGTCATAACAAAATAATAGAGGTTCAAGAAAAGTGTATTTTCTAGGAATTCACTGTTGGATATTGGTTAAATAAATTGAGAATTGAAAATCGATTAAAATTCGTATCGAATTCGGCCAAATACTCAAAAGCTCGAC
>NW_019236544.1:0-2100 GCF_002742605.1 Olea europaea var. sylvestris
CTAAAAGTTCATTCAAAATCATTGTGAGCTTTTCGAAATGGTGTTATGGGCCCAAAACTGACACCATATGTGAAAGTTATGCCAATTTCTTCGAACGTCAACAATTCAAGCGTTCCATGTACGCAAGCGCCTATTTTTCCACACGAATTCAAAGTACCAAAATCCATCATGCATCATGGAGAAGCTATTAGTTCATTTAGAATTGTCATGAGCTTTCCAAAATGGGGTTATGGGCTTAAAATAGATACCGTATGCAAAAGTTATGCTAATTTCTTTGAACGTCGACAATCCAAGCATTCCATGTATGCAAGCGCCTATTCTTCCACACGAATTCAAACTGCCAAAATCCATCATACATCATGGCGAAGTGACTAGGTCATCCAAAATCATCGTGAGCTTTCCCAAATGGGGTTATGGGCCAAAAACGGACACCGTATGCGAAAGTTATGCCAATTTCTTCGAACGTCGACAATCCGAGCTTTCCATGTACGCAAGCGCCTGTCCTTCCACACGAATTCAAACTGCCAAAATACATCATACGTCATGATGAAGCTATGAGTTCATTCAAAATCATCGTGAACATTCCTATGTGGGGGGTATTGGCCTAAAATAGATACCGTATACGAAAGTTATGCCAATTTCCTCGAACGTTAACAATGTAAGCGTTCCATGTACACAAGCGTCTATACTTCTACACAAATTCAAACTGCCAAAATCCATCATACATCATGGCGAAGCAATGAGTTCATTCAATTTTGTTGTGAGCTTTTTGAAATGTGGAGGGTTATGGCCCCAAAATGGACACCGTATGTGAAAGTAAGGCCAATTTCTTCGAGCATCGACAATCCAAGCATTCCGTGTATGCAAGGTCTTGTTCTTCCACACGAATTTGAATTGGAAAAATCCATCATACCTAATGGAAAAGCTATGAGTTCATTCATAATCATCATGACCTTTTCAAAATGGGGTTATGGGCCCAAAATGGACATTGTATACGAAAGTTATGCCAATTTCTTCGTACGTCAACAATCCAAGCGTTCTATGTACGCAAGCGTCTATTGTTCCACACGAATTCAAACCGTCAAAATCCATCATACATCATGGGAAAAATGTAATTTCATTCAGAATCATCGTGAGCTTTTCGACATGGGGTTATGGGCCCAAAACGAACACTGTATGCGAAAGTGATACTAATTTCTTCGAACGTCGACAATCCAAGCGTTCCATGTACGCAAGCGCTTATTCTTCCACACAAATTCAAACTTCCAAAATCCATCATACGTCATTTCAAAGCTATGAGTTCATTCAAAATCATCGTGAGCTCTACGAAATGGGGTTATGGGCCAAAAATGGACAATGTATGCGAAAGTTATGCCAATTTCTTCGAAGGTTGACAATCCAAGAGTTCCATGTACGCAAGCTCCTATTCTTCCACACGAATTCAAATTGCCAAAATCCATCATACATCACAGTGAAGCTATGAGTTCATTCAAAATCATCGTGAGCTTCTTGAAATGGGTTATGGGCCCATAACGGACACCGTATACGAAAGTTATGCCAATTTCTTCGAACGTCAACAATCCAAGTGTTCCATATATGCAAGCGCCTATTCTTCCACATGAATTTGAACTGTAAAAATCTACCATAAATCATGGAGAAGCTATGAGTTCATTCAAAATCATCTTAAACTTTTTGAAATGGTTTTATGGGCCCAAAATGGACATCGTATGCGAAAGTTATGCCAATTTCTTCAAACATCGACAATCCAAGCGTCCCATGTACCCAAGCACCTATTCTTCCACATGAATTCAAACTGCCAAAATATCGTACATCATGGTGATGCTAATTGTTCATTTAGAATCATCATAGCTTTTTGAAATGGGGTTATGGGCCCAAAATGGACACCGTATGCGAAAGTTATGCCGATTTCTTCGAACGTCGACAATACAAGCATTCCATGTACACAAGCGCCTGTCCTTCTACACGAATTCAAACGGCCAAAATCCATCATACGTTATGATGAAGGTACGAGTTCATTCCAAATTGTCATGTGTTTTTTGAAATGTGGAGGGTTACGAGTCCAAATTGGACATCGTATGC
>NW_019236545.1:0-2948 GCF_002742605.1 Olea europaea var. sylvestris
AAGTCTCTCACTCACAGACAAAGGGTTGGATTGATTCAAATGAATGAATGGGTTTGGGTCAATTGAATTTTGAGGGAATGGATTAATTAGGCTTCTCTCTCTGGGCAGGATAGGGAAGTGGGTTTGGGTTAAAAAAAAAATTGGCCCAAAAGTCCAGTGAGGGCCGCGCTGGACATGCTTGGGCTTCACACCTGCTTCTCAAACTTTCAAAACTAAAAAAAATAAATAAATAACAAAAATTAAAAAATAATAATAATTAGAAATTTGATGGTGGAGTTAACATAAATAGATATTGGGATGTGCATTGATTTGGTTAATTATACTTCACCCGTAACTTTGATTAGATGGCTAACAATAACCAGCCTTCAAAATGGTCAAAAAAATAAAATAACTTCATTGTTGTTCATTATACAAATATCAATATGGTCTTATGGCTTTCTCTATCCAATTGGATTTGATCTGAATGGTGTTATACTCTTACGGAAGTTCTCACAATGTGTCCAGTTGCTGTCCTCATGCTGTATTCTGCAGGTTTCATCTTCGAACCAACTGTCGTGATGATTTAGAAGGTAGAAGCTTCATTAGAAACTTGAATTTTTAAGAACCAAATAATTGGTTGATTTAATAGCAAGCATTATTAAGACGGTTTGAATTATGTCATCTAAAAACTTGAGCCATTAGACATGCTCTCAATGTGCACAATCTTTTATACATGGACAGGAAAAACTTGAAGCTAGAAATATTGTCTGTTCTGACACCATGTTAAACTACTTCAATTAAAAGCTTAAACTGTTTGATGAAGGAATATTCTGTGTACATGGTTTTAAGTTTAAAAATGCTAGAGCACAACATTTAAACTTAAGCATGTTGATTGGGAATGTACTACCACAAGAATTATATTTAAGCATGTCTTCTCAAAGTATGACAAATATAATAGCTTGCCTGATTCTGTAGCTCGAACGACAAGACTAATAGCCTGATGGTGTTGAAATGCTACCGAGATAAGCCATGCAAGGAGAAGATTGAGTAGAATCCGAGTTCTTATCATCTTAAACACAAGCCTGGGAAAGGAGAGTTGTAAGCAGAAGACTAGAATTGAAATATGAATACTTTTTTAGGAGCTCTGTGTCTGCTAATGATAACCGATCTTGAAAAACATGGAATGTTTGCAAAATGTGCTTGGGATCCTATGCTATGCAATAGGTGATAGGATTAGGAATCTGGCTTTTTGCTCATTGTGAATTGACGTCTTTTCCCTCATCATTGCATTCATGGTGAGTTTGAGTTGAATTCAATTCAGTCATGATTGGGATCACCATAAATGGTAACTATAGCAATTTTCTTTTTGAGCAGTCAAAGCTTTCTGTCTGCATGGGCTGTCAGTCACCTAACCCCCCCCAACATTTTCTTGTAGCTTCTATTCTATCGTTCAGGAATGAAAGTTCAAAAGAATTCATTTAACTGACACGAGTTATTGAGAATGAAGTTTACTTGCTTATCTATTACTTAAACATCTCATCTTTGATATTTGGATCACATTACTTGTAGTCTTAAGACTGTCCAAAAGTTCAATTTCTATTAAACAACTCGATCAACCAATTGGCTCTATCACGAATTGTGTGGAACAGCTCCAGTTGACCGGTATTCTTAATTGCGTATTTAACGAAAACCTGGAAAATTTATGTTAACGGAATTATTCGGTGTTGATATAAATGTTATGAATATTTTTTACTATAAGGAGCCTCGATATCTGGTTATTAATACAATTTTTTATTTTGATTTTTTTACCGATGAAAATCAACCGCCAGTGCAGTTCTGATTCAACATTTTGACCATTGTGTCGGTAGTAGTTTTAGAAACATGGGATTTTTGTACGGATAGTCAATAACCTATGTCTATTGTGCACAAGTGATCCCTATTCTTCAATTCTTTACACTAATCCCCCCCCCCCGACCTGTAAGTTTTGTGCACTATTTATCCTTTTTCGTCAATTTTTCCTGTTAAGCGCTCTTATATGCCACACTTTAAAAGCGTAAAATCGTCCAAATGCTTTTAATTATTTTTTATGAGACATACTTATTAGGGTAAATAACAGCAGCAATCTTTCAACTCATTTTGAATTTGTTCCCAACATTTGAAACATCTGCACAATTCGTGCAAATGGATGATTTCTATCCATTTTTCCTTGATCAGCCCAGTTGACTACTATATTTATAAGAAAATAGGAAATAAATTGCTCCCTTTGCAAGGAAAGGCAGAATGAACCAGATGTAAGCTTGAAGAATGATTTTATTGAAAATGTCTTCAAGTGAATACAATAGATCAGCTCCACACGTATATATACAGAGAATGGAAAGGATCTAGAATACTTACACAAAGAAAATGCTATACAACAGAATCTAACAGAAAAGTGAAAAGAAAAGAATGCTACGTAACAAAATTTAACAGAATGGCCCTCAATGACATTTCTACCCTGCACCATCATGCTTCTCCTGATGACTATCTTCTTGTTGATTAACAATATGTTGCTGCTGACTGTACATTATTTGTGCTCCATATTTCAACACCCCCCCGCAAGATGGAGAGTAAATGTCAACAACTCCCATCTTGTTCATGTGTTGATAAAACTGAGAGGAATTTAGTGGCTTTGTCAAGATGTCAGCAACCTGTAAACTGCTACTGAGATGTTTAGTAATTATGCTTCCTTCTTGAATTTTGTCTCTTATCAAATGGCAATCCAATTCAATGTGTTTAGTTCTTTCATGGAAAACTGGGTTGGCTGCTATGTGGAGGGCAGATTTGTTGTCACAGAACAAGACAGCAGCCTGTGGATGATTGATTTTCAAGTCTTGAAATAAGTACCTAAGCCAAGTGAGCTCACAGCATACATTTGCCATTGCTCTATACTCTGCTTCTGCTGAAGATCTGGATACTATGCTTTGCTTCTT
>NW_019236545.1:3618-5422 GCF_002742605.1 Olea europaea var. sylvestris
GAGAGCTTGGAGTACCATTGTCGGGATGCTTGTTTTAGCCCATACAAACCTTTTAATAGCCTGCACACTTTTGAATGCTTTGCAGCAGGATGACCAGGTGGCATCTCCATGTATACTTCTTCATTTAGATCCCCATATAGGAATGCATTATTTACGTCAAATTGATGTAAATGCCATCCTTTTACAGCTGCAACTGCTAGTAATGTCCTTACGGTCACCATCTTTGCTACAGGTGAAAACGTTTCATGGTAGTCCAATCCCTCTTGCTGTGTATATCCTTTCGCCACAAGTCTGGCTTTGTACCTTTCCACACTACCATCTGCCCTATACTTCACCTTATATACCCATTTACACCCAATAGATTTCTTGTTAGGAGGTAAATCTGTCACAATCCATGTGTTATTCATCTCAAGAGCAGCAATTTCATCATTCATGGCTTTACACCAGTCAGGTGAGGTTAATGCTTCCTGATATGTGTTAGGCTCAACGTGTGTGGTTATGGAACTTATGAATGCTTTGTGATTATTTGACAATCTGTGATTTGATATGGTAGCCTTGAGAGGAAAAGGATTACCTGGAGTGTGAGGGCCTTTGTCCTTGTCCAACTTTTGTGATGGATGAAATGAGGCATGCTGACAGATATAATCCTCAAGATAAGTGGGAGCTTTCTTGATTCTCGAGGACCTTCGTGATGGTTGATTACCTGTAATCGTATCATCAGGCAATTCTTTTTCAACTTCTTGAGAATTTGGTGAGATGGGGGACCTTACAGGATAGTTGTCTAACTCATGAAGTGAAGGGGAATTTTCACGCTCAATCTCAGTTCTACCTGTCATTACTTCATCAGTACTGTTTGTAGGAAGGAAAGGAATATGGTTTTCTGTTTCAATGTCATGGAGGATAGATTGTGATGATCTTATGTTGGCATTTTCAGATGCACTGCCATCTTTGTAAGGAAATTTGTCTTCATAAAACACTACATCTCTTGAGATAAAAGTTCTTTTGGATTCAAAGTCAAGAAGCTTGTACCCTTTTATCCCAAAAGGATATCCTAAAAACACACACTTTCTGGCTCTTGGCTCAAACTTAGTTCTAAGATTGGCCAAGGTTGAAGCAAAAACAAGGCATCCAAAGACGTTAAGATGTGAGTAGTTTGGCTTGTGTTTGAATAGCATTTCAAAAGGAGTTTTGTTTTCAAGCAAAGGCGAAGGTGTTCTGTTTACTAAATATACTGCTGTGAGAATGCAATCACTCCAGTACTTCATGGGAATATCACTTTGGATTTTTAGGGCTCTTGCAACATTAAGAATGTGTTGATGTTTTCTTTCTACTATTGCATTTTGTTGTGGTCTTTCGACACACGTTTTCTGGTGTATAATTCCCTTTTTATGGTAGTATTCTTTCATTTCAAATTCCCCCCCATTGTCTGTTCTAATCACCTTAACTTGTGACTGGAATTGAGTGTTTATCAAAGTACAAAAACTTTGCAAAGTTGCAGTGGCATCTGATTTAGCTTTTAACATATAGACCCATGTACACCTGCTGAAATCATCAACTATAGATAGAAAATATTTGAATCCATCATGGCTAGTTACAGTGCAAGGACCCCAGAGGTCACAATGTATGAGATCAAAGGTTTTCTTAGTCTTATGATGACTGACAGGGAATGACAATCTATGCATCTTAGCCATAGGACACACAGAACAAGGTTCCTTGGGGAATTTAGGGATGTAATTGATATTTAACAAATCTAATCTAGATTGAGATGGATGTCCCAGCCTATAATGCCAGAGATCAAAATCCT
>NW_019236545.1:7694-94677 GCF_002742605.1 Olea europaea var. sylvestris
TATCTAACAATTTAAATTTTTAGATCAAACAATTCAACTGTTTGTATGTACATATAAATCAGCTAGCATCCAGCTCAAATCTGCATCCCCTAGACTTGAATGTCGAACCCTACTTTTCTATGGAGTGAATTTTGACTTTTGTTTTGATCTCAACACGCCCAGAAGAGGAGGAAAGGATTCCTTTAGAGTTTGCAGCCATAAAAAGTAGGGTTTTGCTATCTGTACCCTAGTGTACAGCTCCCCTCACAATGAGGGGGTCGGTGATATTTTTATTGATCACGGGCCCCTCTTTTAGTGAGGAAACTGTACACCAAAGTGTCGAACCTGAGGTAAAAATAGCAAAACTCTAAAAAGTATTATCTAATTCTTCTTTTTTGTCCAATTCTATTATTTTCATGACATCGTAAATAACATTGTATGGCTATTTATAATGTTTAAAAAAAGAAAAAGAAAAAAAGTCCTCAAGTACAAAATAAATTTTACATGGACTCCTATTTGGGCCGTGCTACTTGGACAATCCCGTGTTCAAACAGGGAGCAACGTGGAGCCCCCTATTTATCGGGAATCTAAGCTAGTAGACACTTGGCCAATAGGGGGCGCCATGTCACCACTGTTTGGACAGGAGATTGTCCAAGATGAAAAACTCCGTATTTTGGGTGATTGTTATGGACAAATCATTTCCATGTTTGACGTGATTTACCATGGCTGCTTAAAAATAACTCTTTTGATTATTTTTGGTTTTCTTAAAGAACTATGGCAATTGCTGTGTGAGTTAATAATATTTATTAATACAAGTGTTTTTAAATAAATGTCCAGTTAATAAACATTACATGTATTTACAAATAGTTTATAGATACTCACACAAGATATAAATACAAGTTATTTTACCATCAAATATAACTTCTTCACAGATTAAAGTTGGACATTTTATTTAGGTTATAATTTTAAGGCATATCGAGTTGCTTTGTCTAGACTCTGGAGCAATGATAAGAAGATTACATGACTCAATTGCTCTGAATGGAATCATGTGTGAGATTTAAATAAATTATTTCTGTCAAAATGAATTAAATCTCATAAATATTCATTTACTTTACTTCAATCTTGGAGTTAATAATAGTTTAATATTTATGTATAAGTCTAAATCTATATAGCTTACAACTTGGTATAAAAAGGATTTTTTAAGAGTAAATTAGTCTTTTTTTTCCGTCAGCCATGCGTTTGCCTTTAAGAATTAATCTTTTTCACATTTCCTAAATACATTTTAATGATTTTGGCACTAATTTGGTATTTTTCTTTGTGCAAATATTTTTTCCTTTTCTCTTCAATTTCCACCCCTGTTTATATATAGAGAAGTAAGCCACATTACACTAAGCGTCTAAGCCAGCCACATTACACTAAGCGTCTAAGCCCCTGTGTACTTCTGGAGGTAAGGCTTTTAATGTCCCCTCCTTTTTTATGAACATCTCTTCACTAATACACTGAGTAGGCAGGGGCGGACCCACATGAGGTCATGTGGGGTCAAATGACCCCACAGTTTTCTGGAATTTTTTTTTTTTTTTGTGCTGAAAATTTAATTTTCCACCCCAAAAAGTCCAAATTTTAAATCTATATCCATATCACATGGTTCATATCCATTATTTAGTCCATAAATATATCATATAATCCAACGATTTCTTCCCAAAGTGCACATATCGAACATGAACAGCAAACCACCGATTTTTCCTTTTTTTTCATGATACGTTGTTCGAAAAAAAAAATTTTGACCCCACAGTTCAAATGGTCTGGATCCGCCCCTGTGTGAGTAGGTACAATGTCAAACCTTATATTTAATGCTTTGGTAGGACCTAAAAATGCTATCGAACTTAATGATTTCACCCAAAGAATATCTTCCATTATTCTTTTTTATTTAATACAGATAAATTATTTTGATCCAGAACATCCAACAAGTTCTACTAAAAAGTTTAGCAACTGCACGAGGCTATGGTTGAAGCAAAATTAGCAGTCCGCTAATCTATGTGGTTGATTTGTTACAAAAAAAAGGGCCACCTTGTAGGTTTGAAGTCCTTCATTTAAGTTTATCGAGTAAAAGACTCTGGATTATCATTAGATAGTATTAAGGTATTAAGGGCCCGTATGGCATGACTTTTGAAAAAGTCAAAAAGAGCTTTTGAGGTCCAAAAATTATTTTTGGACTCGTTTTGCTAATTTTATTAAAGTACTTCTAGTAGTTAGAAGAGTTTTTAAAGGAATTTGATTTAGTGTGACTTACTTTAAAAATCACTTTTCGAATAGAAAGTGCTTTTAAAAATTAACTTTCAGGCATAAATTAAGATAGTTTCCTTTAAAAGTTATTCTATTGGAATTAAAGGCAAAAGCAAAAGTCATGCAAAACGGGACCTAAATATGTTGACATGTGGACGAGATTTTCTGCTAACAAGATGAGCCAAATCTATAGCCCTAGTCTGCACACTCAACCAGAGCTAGAATGCTTGGCCACTAGAGGGGTAGCTAGAAGCACTCCGATTCCTAAATTAGTTGTGGATTTTGTGAAGTGAAATGGACTATACAAGTATAAGATTTTGTTTAGAGCAACCTAGAAGAGGATTGGATGGGTTTATGCAAAACTGTTGTTCACATTTTAATTGTGAATTTCATTTAGGATTACTTTTACTAATGTGCCGACAAAGCAATGAATAGACAACCATCACAAACAGATCTCTGTTCTGGTTATCCAATTATATGAGCAATAAGATTTCACTATTATAATCATAGCATATATTTAAGCCAAGCAAAATGACATTGCAAGTGTAAAACATGCTTTCATGCTTTTAACTGAATTTAAGTTGTGAAATTTACTTGAAAATCCCAAAAACGAGGTTGAATTACTTGCCTATTGATTGCTTGCCTCCAACACCGCTTTGTACCCGCTTCTTGGTCAAAACTCGATCACCAAGAAAGAAGTTTGTTGTTCACAATCTAAGAACTCAATTTGAGATGTTATCTTCCAAAAAACAAGTCTTTTCTTCATGTATTTTTCTTCCACTCTCTTAACCCGAATTTTCTTTTGTTTTGCTTTTCTGAAGAAGAATAAAGAATGGAAGTTGATGATGATGGGAGTTATGGGTGGTGGGGAGGTTAACTTTCAAATTCAACTTTTAACCCCTTCCTCCAAAATTCACTTCCATGCAAATCGGGTCGGGTCAACCCACATGGGTAACCCGTTTTCTTCCAACAGCAAGATAGCAGAGCACTTTGTTTTCTTAATGTCAAGAAGTCAAGGTTTTCTTTTGTTCGAAACTATAGCGGAATTGATCTTCAATGGATGCATCCTGGGCTTAGTTTCAACTTACCAATCAATATCAATCAATCAACCAAAACTCCAACCCACAACTTTATTCACTTATGGTTGCTTTCTTTCTTTCTCACCCACAAAGGGTTGACAAGGATATGATGGTGATTTGCAAGCCACAAAGACAAATAAAAGACAAAAGAAGGCAAGAGCTCGAAGGAGATGACAAGAGGGCAGCCTTGGTTCTTTCTTCTAAATAAGGGCAAAACACATGGATACTACACAATGAGAATGGATATATAGACTTAGGTTACACTAACAATTGGGCCAAGGCACAAGATAATGGACCAAAATACAAGAAAGTCATCCTATAAGTGAATTTAGACCAAAACAACATAAACACAATTAAGTTGCTATTAGTGGCCCACGTTATTTTCAGGTCAAGGATATGAATCGATCGATTGATAAATATTTCACCCATCAATCGAGGCCTATGGAATATGATTTGATATTGTTTAATATCATCGTCCAGGATTTATTGGGTATCAAAAACCAACAGAATCATTTTGAATTTTAATCTATCTTTATGCAATGAAGTGGGATGGGATCTTATAAAACAATATAGAATGCCAACTCATTTTTTTGTGATTTAACAAGAACAAATGCTTAATCCTGTACAAGACTATCGTTTCTAAAGCTCAATAGCTCAGTGAACATTGTTGCGTATGAACCTTTCCAAGAAAACATATATTAAACTAAGAGCAATGCAAGAATAAAGAAAAACATTCAAGATCTGCTTAGGATAACTAAAGAGAAACATTGTCTAGTACTGCTGCTTACACTAGAACTCAGTAGGATAGGGCTGAATCAGTATTTTGTAACATTCATTCATCGTACAGACAATCATATAAATTCAAACTCTATTATGATTCAGGATATAATGAGCTCTATATCATCCTTAAATTTAATAGTAATTTGAGTTACCATACATTGTTGCGAGTTTCAAACATTTAGAATCAGTTCCCCTTGAGATCGTTGCCTGCAATAATATTTACACAGTTAAACAACTGAATAATCAACTATAAATTTCTCTTAGTAGTTCATTTGACTGTCCCCAGCAATGTATCAGTAAGGCATTTCAAAGAAAGGTAGAAGCTTCCTTTTTAACGAAACAACCCAAGGTCAATTCCTAGTAACTTACTTGATGAGTCTTTGTACACTAAGCCTCTATTTGAATACAATTTATAATTTGGTTTACAAATTTCAAAATCAAAGTTAGATATTAGTTTTAACCAAACATTCATAATTACTACACGTTATTACCCACATATCGATTAGTTTCCTTTTATCAATTCCGATGGATGAGTAATGCATTTCGAAGGAAGGTAGAAGCTTCATTTTTAACGAAACATTCCAAGACCAGTTCCTATCAGCTTACTTGACGAGTCTTTCCATACATTAATTTATAAATTAAAGTATAAATTTATAAATGTTTATAAAATCAGTCAAGTCAATCATTAATTTGAATAAAATTCTTTATTACTATTTATTATTATCCACCACATTTCATAGAACCGTTGCTATTTTTATTTATGACCCAGTTATACCTTTGCCAAATGGAGGCTAAAATATGCAATAAAAAATACAAGCGTTTAAGGAGTAACTTACGGAATGAGAGAATAGCAAATGTAGTCTGTGTGATGGCAAGCACAAGCAAGATAGTGGCAGCAAGGACTGAAATGAGTGCCCATGGACTGCTGAAATAATCTCGCCTTAATGTTGCCATCCGTAAATTCCATGGGCGGTCACAATAACGTTTCACTTTGCAGAAAATATTGGAATACGAAAAATTATTAGAAATTATGATATTCTTGCCTAGCTGGTTGATTACATGATAAACCACTTCATCGCTCCCCGAAAAGTTGCTAATGATTCCACAACGGCGCAACAATTTTGCATCCTCAGGGGAATGGACGAGACAATGCAAAAGGAATACATAGTCCGTCACATATTTTTGAGGACTGCCTGTGAGGTAGTGCTCATAGGCAATCAGATTTCGGAACAATGATTCTGTTGAATCAGAAAATTTCCATTCTGGAATGATCATCTTTATTTTTGAATTCAATATGAAAAAAACTATTACCTTCAGACTTTTTGAACGAAATCCCAGCCTCTTTGAGCTCTACAGCTGAATTTATATTCGCCATGTTATGTGGATCTCCAGATTCCACATTACGGAATATCCTTGCAAATGAAGAACACTGGATGTCATGTACAATGCCAAGAAGATGGTGACCATTAACAGGGACTTCAGGAAGATCTTGCGCCGGTAAAATGCTATTTCCTAGTAAAGGCGATATTAGAGATTCGACGTTGTCTTCATCATTGATCTTGATCATGTTGAACAATTGATCAATGATGAAAAATGGGATCTGATTCTCTGATACCATTAGATCATGAAGCAAATGGCCCACTACATGCACATACTGGAAAATGCGGTCATTTTCATCTCTATATTCTGGGTGTTGAAACTTACGGAGAAATTCGATGATAAAACAACCATCAAGAATCAACATTTTCACAAAGTCAGCTCTATTAGGGCAGATTGCTTCAGCATAACATTTCCGGGCCCTGTCTTCAAATGGTCTTATTTCGGTAACATATCTTTCCACACTCGGCTCTTCTCTTCTTTGAAGAAGCAGCCTTAGATACCTGAGTTTGTGTTGCTCCATGCTCTGCAAGTGAGGTTTATCGTGGTGAAATGGGCCAATGGCTATTATTTCTGGATCATAAGCCTCTGGGTTTATGCTGCGTAAATGATCACCAACTCTAAACATTATGGGTTTTGAAGGTGTAGAAGGCGGGTTATTAAGCATCTCATCAATGTCAACGGTGACAGTATCAGCCATTTTTAACTGTTTGTGGAAAATTGATAAATTGAGGGGTTTGAAGCTGTAGAAGGATTTGATATGGACTCCGAAGGCACTTGATTAGTAGGCCTCTCTGCGATGGAAGCAAGAAAGATAAGTGCATATGGAGGGAGGATAATGACAGTTTTATTGGTAAACGGATCGACCAGTTGACCATATAAGTATTGCCCAGCCTATTTGCATTCATTCCATTTGTTTTTACCTAACACTCACATGGTTCCGTTTGTTATTACCGAACACTTACATGGATGCACGCTAATTGTCTCGAAATTGCATTGAAATATGCAAATACATGGATGCACGCTAATTGTCTCAAAATTGCATTGAAATATGCAAACTGTATAATCAAAAGTAATTATTGTCTGTAAAATTGTAAAGGATTGTAAATACCACTTCGAAGTATTAGGTAAGATTCTCTTACATTGTTACCAGCTTTAAACACTTGGAATCACTTACCTTTTTGAAATCATTGCCTGCAATAACATGTACTTAGTTAAACAACTGAATAATCAAAACATAAATTTTTCTCAGTAATTTACATGATTGTATCACAGCAGATGTATCAGTAATGCATTAGAAGCTTCCTTTTTAACGAATCAATCCAAGTTCAATTCCTAATTTCTTGCTTGATGAGTCCTACACTAAGCCTTCATTTCAATACAATTTATAAATTCAAAGTTAAAGTCAAACATTAATTTTAACAACATATTAATAATTACTAATCAATAATATCCATGGACGGAGCTACAATGGGGGCAGCGGGTTCACCTACCCTTGCATTAATTTATAAATCCTACATATTTCAAGATTTTGTACATGATTTCTAGAAAATCCCATAATGGTTTTTAATTTTGCCCTCACAATTATAAAATTCTAGGTCTGCCCTGTTAATATCTACATATTTTTTGAAACTTGTTACTATTTCTATTTACAAATTTGCTGAACGGATGTAAAAATATGCAATATTGGTCAAAAATGCACAAGACTTAGGTGGTAACTTTCGGTAATGAAAGAATAGCAAATGCAGTCCGTATGATGGTGAGCCAAAGCAAGGTAATGGCAGCAAAGACTGAAATGGTTGTCCATGGATTGTTAAAATATTATCGCTTTAATCTTGCCATCCATGTATTCCTCATTTCGGAACAATGATAATTTGCAAGGGAGAAAATATTAGAATATAGAAACTTTTTAGAAATTATGATATTCTTTCTTAGCTTGTTGATATACTTGAAAATCTTCGGACTTGAAATTTCTTTTAATTGCATTGAAGAATCTTGAAGGATATCACATTTTTTATTTGTTGCATCTTGTTTTAGTTGCACTTAACACTTTGTTGATCATTACTTAATAAATTCTTAACTTCAGCATTCTATTAATGAGGACATCTCATCATGGATAATGGTTAATGTCAAAATATTCCATTTAAGTGCTTATTCAAAGCACTTTTATATTTATTATTTTTAAGTTTATAATTAAAAATTAGTCATTTTATTCCTCCCATCATTTTTTTTGGGGCAAAAATTATTATTATTGTTATTTTTTTTTCCCAGTTTCTCTCCAACAATTTTCTCTCTATAAATTCTTTTAATTTTGGATGCACGTAATTTTCGGTACGAATTCATGCCACATTGGTGCCAACTGCCAAACACAATTATTCTCAATGTAAAGAGGAAAGTTCTTATGGCAAATTTCTTTTCCCTAATGCATTAGGAATTCTTTCACCTTATTAAAATATTTCATTTTTATTGCCAAACTAAAATTCTTTTTCCCTTTCGCATGTGACTACTTTTATTTACCAAATTTGGGTAAAAACCAATGCATGAGTATGTTACATTTTATCATAACCATATATCTTATATTATGCAGTATTTGAAAAATCAATGAGTAATCAGCTCCGATAATTAGTTTATTAAATTTTTCCTCGTGTCAAAATTTGTCTAATAAAATGTATGGATACAAGACTCATTTTATGTAATCTATCATTATGTTGTCATGTGGATCTATACTAAACACTAGTGATACTACATATCTTTATTTGAATGAATTGTAATATCCTTGTGGTCTTGCCCCCATTGAAACTCGTGATGTTGAAGTTCATAATTTTTATTGACCAATAAGTTAAGAGGCCTTAAAAAATACGTTTGTAAAACTAAAAAAGTAGTGAAAAATCAATGAAATCAGATCGTATGGTGATGTTAAAAGTAAGTTGGTCTTACTTGCTTTAAGCAGAGAGAAAATAAAAATAAATAAATAAATAAATAAGACAAAAGCAAAATCCCTAGGATCCCTAGCTTGGGAAAGACAAGTGACGAGACAAACATAAACAAAATGTCCAACCCCAACTCATATTTACAATTTTCAAACATACATGGGTCACGTGCCAAGCAAATTATATTATTTAAAATCAATTGTCCATATTGTCTTAAATAATGTTTAAAATCATATATCAAAGACTTGATGACATATTTAAAGTCGGCATGACTTTAGGTCATCAATTGATATTATTAAAAAAATTCAAATAATAAATATTTAACTTTTTACACATTCTCAAAATTTCTTATTTTTCTTACATTCAAAATAGTAACTATTTTTAATACTTTAAAATACCATAAAAAATAATTGCTAGTGAGAAATAGTTTATTAAAAAATAAATATATTAACAATTTTTTTTATATAAAGATTCAGAAATTAGTTATTGTGGTGGAAGTAGTTAAGACTAAAGAATATCGGGCAACTATGATTTTTGTTTTAAAGGCCAATACTCAATATTTTTTTGTTAAAGAGCCTGTATTATGTCCTATTTGATAGGAATTAAAATCAAAATTTTAGCAGATTTCAATAGAAATTGAAGAAATGTGCAGTTGAAAAGTTGTACAATTCATAAAATATGTGGTTAAAATTAATTTTTAACTTTAACTTAAATTAAAATTTAGAATTTTAATTTCCTCTAAACAAGGGCATATAAATTATTATCTGTTAAAAGTTTTAAATACTCTTTACTTGAAATGTCTAAATCGATCAATTTACAATCAAAGTAAAAAATTGAGCTAAACCCGAGATCCCCAATTTCATTCTCTGTTTTCAGTTTTCTTCAAAACTCATTCAAACCTAATTTCTTCTTCTTACAATGCATTATCCCAAATATTTCGTTGCATTAAGTGATTAAATTTTCAAAGTGAAATAATTCAAAAATTTTTTTTTTTTATCAAACGGTGCAAATTGATTTCTACAAACCAAGAATTAAAGATAATATTGAATTTATACTTTATGAGTTGAAAATTAATGATTTTGGTTATTTTTCGGTTATACTTTACCTTAAAAATATAAAAAAATCAATTGGGCGAGCAAAATAAGCAGTAAAATATAAAAATAGAATGACGCTGTTTTTATGAGGCCGGATGTCGTTTTCTGTAGTTGGGTGTCGTTTTTCTATTGGTGGGTACAAACTTTAAATTGTCAATGGTATTGTTGATGTATGTATATTTTGCTGATTAGACAAGTCTCCACTGTTTAACAGTAATATAACATTTTAAACTAATTTAAATGGCACTTCCCATTTTAAACAATAAAATGATGTTTCTGTCGGTTTGATATATGTAATATCTATTTTGATATATGAAACTCGGTTTTGTATATATTTATGGAATCTAATTCTCAAATAGCATTAGATCATTAAACAATTGACAATGTATATATCCATACTGGAAAATAGGGTAATCTTCATCCTTGCATTCTTTGTTTTGAAACATATAGAGAAATTCGATGATAAAACAACAATCACGAATCAACATTTGCATGAATTTATCTTCATCAAGGTCGATGTCTTCTGCATAACATTTCAGTGCCCTTTCTTTGAATTGCATTATTGTGGTAACATATCTTTCTACACTCGATTCTTGTCCTCTTTAAAGAAGCAGCCTTAGATACTTGAGTTTGTGTTGCTTCATGTTTTGCAAGTGAGGTTTATTGCAGTAAAATGGGTTAATGGCTATTATTTTTGAATCATAAGCCTCTGGGTTTATGCTGTGTAAATGATCACCAGCTCGTCTTAGACATTTTTTTTAATTGTTTATGAAAAATAAAAAAACGAATACCTTGATTTTCCAACAAATTAATCTATCCAATTCTATACAAGTTGAATACACACACAAATTGTAAAATATGCGAGAGGGATTTGATATGGATTTCAAAGGCACTTGATCAGTAGGCCTCCAGTGAGCCGGTTGATGAGATTTCTGAGATTAACCAGCGTTTGGTTATTTTACAAGCTACTATTTGTTTTGAAAATGCATTGAATATGCAAACTGTATAATCAAAAGTAATTATTGTTTGTAAAATTGTAAATACCACTTGTAAGTGTTAGGTAAGATTCTCTTAATGCAGCAGCATCGTATTGAAAACAAATAATAAAATGCCATCATGTGCTAACATTTCATAGCCAACTGCCTCAATGTTCAATTTTCAGCATCAACTGGCATTATGAATTAGTAATATGCCTTATTGTTATTGGTGTTGGTCAACTTTTATTTGGTCAATTGATGAAAAAGTATGGAAAAAGAAGAAACATTTAAATTATTTTACAATGAACATAACGGGACCATCCATGTTTTTGGGAAAAGATTCTGTTATGAATAATGCAAGATAATTACAAGATGAAATAAATCACTCACAAACAACAATACCAAGATTTTACGTGGAAATCCAAGATGGAAAAAAATCACGGACAGAAGAGGAGAATTCGCAAGATCAAAATCAAGATCAATGATTGTTATTATAAGATTTGATGCACTCTCAAACAAATCTAATGTGTTTCTAATGTTATGAAGAGTATACCAATTGTGCAATATATATAGGACCTCAGTACAAGTGCTTTAGATGAAACAGGAATCAAGAATCACATCAGAATCATGAAAGTGATCATAAGATAGATATCACTGCTGCTTGAGCGCTGCGTCAATAGCTTTTGGAAATTGCGTCTCGAGCCAAAATTCCTCCAAAGGCTTCCGATGGGCGCAGCACTTGTGCATCCTGTCTATGTCCAAACTCCCTTTTTAATTTCTTCAAGGACTCTTAAATCAAAACGAGTATAGGGCAATGCAACTTTGACTCCTAATTTGTGAGTTTGCTATCTACATTCATGTATTTCCTTCGTTTACATATACATTATTGTGTCTTGCGATTTTAGCTCATCAGATAATTTCTTCCCGTCTACTGACTTGACTATTGAGTGCTCGCGACTGCCTCCCCAATGAATGTTAAATGTGCAGATGATGTCTATGAGAACGAGATTGGGATTCTGTTGACATAATTTTTTGGGGCTAACAATAGCAATACTTAGAATCATAATTACAATTAAATATCGTACAATAAATAGAAGTGATCCAATTTCGTCTCAATTCACGTGTTATTGTTCTTGCACGCTTTTATCTGCGTTAATTACGAATAGATAAGTCGCTGGACACACGAGCCATAGCTCTGCCTAGAATTTACAAACTTAAATGTGTGCTAGGGTACANCCTAATTTGTGAGTTTGCTATCTACATTCATGTATTTCCTTCGTTTACATATACATTATTGTGTCTTGCGATTTTAGCTCATCCGATAATTTCTTCCCGTCTACTGACTTGACTATTGAGTGCTCGCGACTGCCTCCCCAATGAATGTTCAATGTGCAGATGATGTCTATGAGAATGAGATCGGGATTCTGTTGACATAATTTTTTGGGGCTAACAATAGCAATACTTAGAATCATAATTACAATTAAATATCGTACAATAAATAGAAGTGATCCAATTTCGTCTCAATTCACGTGTTATTGTTCTTGCACGCTTTTATCTGCTTTAATTACGAATAGATAAGTCGCTGGACACACGAGCCATAGCTCTGCCTAGAATTTACAAACTTAAATGTGTGCTAGGGTACAAGTCAGTCCGCGTCTACAACTCTCAAGAATTTACATATTCAACGTTTTGCATTTTTTAATTTAAATAATCCACTCAAATATGTTAAAATCTGATAGATAAGCTCCACCAGACGCATAAAAGAAAATTCGAGAAAACCAAACTTTAGGGTTTGACGTCCTTCAGCAGAAAAGTTATTGATTGTATGTGTGTGTGAGAGAGAGAGTGAGAGTGTGAGTGAGAGAGAGAGAGAGAGAGAGAGTATAGGCGAAATTTGATAGAGCTTCTTTATTGTTAGCGTTGTGGGTTACAGCTATAATATCACCATGAATGCCACTATCACAGTGTGTGAATCTCCCACCTAAGCATGGACCACCCATAAAATGTGCCGACTGTAAAGAGAGGGAAAAGTAGCTCCATCGCCAAGTCAAACTTGAACGAGCGGAGATTTATTTTCTGGGTTCCCAGTTATCCCTACTACAATAAAAGAGGCAATATGCTTTACTATTCATTCAGGACGTATTTTGAGTTTTCCTATTTTACCTTTCAATATCCCATAATATCCCATTTCACTTCTGAAACGTGGTCTAAGGGTCTTCTCCGTTTCTGCTTTTTTCAGATTTTAAGTTCATTTTGGATTGTTGCAGATCTGCCAGCTAGAATTATTGACTTTCTTATCTCACAAAGGGACCCACTAATGGTATTATTGACTTTCCTATCTCACAAAGGGGCCCACTAATGGTCAAAAATCCATTTCTTTTGATAAAGAAATCGGTACTCTTTCGGTAAACAATCCAGATCTCTTCTGGTTCTTTTAAGTTTTTTTATTATTTCCCACTTTTGAGCCCTAAATATCTTCTACTGTAGTTGCTTTTTCTAATCTAACTTCTTATAAAAAGGGGAAGGAGGGTCTGCTATTGATGCAATAGTAAATTATTCCAATTTTACTATGCATGATGTCATTTTTATTTTTCATTTTGTTTATGTCAAACAAATGTTCTTCCATACATTATGTCACTAGCATTAAAAAAATAATTATGTCAAACAAATGTTCTTCCACACATCATATCATTAACATTAAAATAATAATAATAATTTTAGTAAATATAAACTGACATGAGCAAAAAAAAAAAAAAAAAAAACTCTTCGCACATGAGTTTTTAAAAAAAAAAAAACTCTCTATGTAGTACGGAGAGATGACAAACCATGTGCGAAGTAAAAAAAGAAGTAAACCTAGCCGCATAGTACGGAGAGATGGCAAACCATGTGCGGAGAGTTAGCAAACTCTCTATACAGTGCGAAGTAAAAAAAAATAATAATCTCTCAGCACAGTACGGAGGTTTTTTTTTTCCTATTCCCGAAAATACAATTATATAAAAAGAAACAATATTAAATTAGTATTTAAGAAATTCAATAGTAAATAAATTTTATACATTTATAACAAATTATAAATCGACGTACAATAAAAAAAAATTTTAGTATATATAAATTTCATGAGACAAAAAAAACTCCATACATGAGAAAAAAAGACTCTGCACAGTGCGAAGAGATGACAAACTATCTCTCTGCACAGTATGAAGAGAAAAACAAAAACTTTTCGTACTGTACGGAGAGATGGCACTCTCTCCACACAGTGCAGAGAGAAAAACCAAACTCTCCGCACGGTGCGAAAGAGAAAAATAAAAATTCTCCGCACTGTGAGGAGAGATGTCACTCTTTCCACACAGTGTGAAGAGAAAAACCAAACTCTCCGCACTATGCGGAGAGATATTTTTGTTTTCCTATTCCAAAAAATACAATTATATAAAAAGAAACAATATTGAATTAGTCCTTAAGAAATTCAATATTAAATAAATTTTATACATTTATAACAAATTATAAATCAACGTATATGTAATATACCGGATTTTGCCATTGTCATCTTATTTACTCGCATGCTACAGATCACAATTATACTGACTTTTTGTCCTTTAGAGCATCCATGATTTCCTAAGACTCTTCAATGTGTTTTTTTAAAGTAAACTTTAACAAATCAACAGCAAAAGAAAAAAGAATTATTCGCCAATAAGTGAGCTGGGAGAAAAGGGGGATCAAGTATCTAAGGGGGAAATGACATAAATATGTCACTTGATCAAGATGGATAGAAAAACTCCACCATGTTAGAATAAACCTGTGTATATATTGAGCACGAACCAAATAACATTTAAAAATTAGCAATTTCATAACCACTTTTTTTTTTTAAATTCTTGAAAATACAATTATAAAAAAGGAAACAATATTGAATTACAACATTTAATATTTAAGAAATTCAATATTAAATAAATGTTATACATTTATAACAAATTATAAATCCATATATGCAGCTTACTGTATTTGCAGGCAACTTACCGTATATACAGCTTACCTTATATGCTGCTTACCATATTTGCAGCCTACCGTATTTGCAAACAACTTACCGTATTTGCAACTTATCGTATATGCCGTCTACCGTATTTGCAACTTACCGTATTTGCAGCCTACCGTATTTGTAAATTGCCTACTTTATTTGCAACTCGCCGTATATGCTGCATACCGTATTTGCAACTTACTGTATTTTTTTATACCGATTTTTGCACTTATAAATATTGAGAATGTAGAACACCGTACATTCACTTACCAAATCGAATTTCAAAAAAAATTTTAGATTTTTATTTTTTCAACGTAAGCATAAAATAAATATAAAATATATATGAAACACAAAATATAAACGTATATGAATATGGTGCTCAATCTTCAATTTTCCAATATTGAATTACAAAAATTTAGAAATATAATCTTCACATTCAACTCAATCATATCAACATTATCAAAGAATACAAGCAAAATAATTTATATAATCTCGTATATTTCTTATTCAAGCATGAAATATACAAGTATATTTTTTTTAGATGACAAAAGACTGTTATACAATTGTAAAAATAATTTACAATTATTTTCTTATATCATGGAAATATTTCTAGATATTGCTTCAAAAACTTTTTAAAAAACTAAAATTCATACACTAATAAAAATACGATAAATGTAAAATTCTTGCAACGCACGTGAATATGACTAGTTTCTTTTGAAAAAGGGAACGAGGTGCCACTTTGGATGCAACAGTAAATTAATCTCAATTTATTGTATAAGAGAAGAAAATGACGTCATTTTTGTTTGTTTATTTTTCCTACTCTTCTCCATTCCCTTACGCAACATCTATCTCCCTACTGCAATAAAAGAGTGAATGTGGCGATCACTATTTATTCAGGGCGTATTTTGTGTTTCCCTATTTTACCCTCGAATATCCTATAATATCTCACTTTACTCCTGAAATCACTACTAATGGTCTCTTACGCGTGTGTAGTGCTGCTATTTTGCCTGATTTAAATTTTTATATCCAAAAAAAATATTTGACGTCATACCACATAATTTTTTTAAGAAAATGATATAAATTATATTGAGAAAATTGTCGCGAAAAAATAATAAATATTAATAAAATAATTGATTTTTTTTAAAGAAAAAATGAACTATACTCATTTTTAATACACGCTTGATGTACGTTTAATAATTTTCGATATTCATTGAGACAAATTAGAAGATTTATGCATTCGACTATTATACAATCGTCGATAAATTTTTAGAGTTAACTTGTTATCGAAATTCTTAATTTTTTAAATGATGTCTCTTCTGATATTAGAAAAAAAAATAAAAGTTTATTAGGAAATTTTTTAAACGACGTCAAAAAATTTATTAGATTATTTAAAAAATTAATTGATTGAGAATAAAAAGTAACAATAAGAAAAAAATTTCTAAAAATGATCGAATTTCTTTTATATAAAAAATATTAGATATTAAAATAAACAAGATGAAAAATTACTTGACCTCAATTTTGTGTTGCTACAATTAAAATGTATTTTCTGGGGTTAGGATAAATGTTCCCTTGATGCATGGATTGAAAACCCAAATTATTGGAGCTCATAATTTATATATCAAACATTATTTTAGTTTGAGTGGTTATTTTACATATAAAGGACGTATTTGATGATACCTATATTCAATATAATTAAATCGTGTAATTAATCGAATCTTTGTTTATTGTTCAATATCCAATCGATTTAATGAAACTTTTTCTTTATTTACGTGTAACATCATTTTATGGAAGATTCTGCGATTGAAAATAGAAGAAAGAAAAATGAAAAAAATAAATTAATGGAGCCAAACACAAGCTGAGCTACAGTATAATTTTTGTCACTTAAATGGGGTTGGGATTTTTATTTACTCACCTAATTTTGATATATTTTAAATTAAGCCTCCAAAATTTATATACATCTAAAATATTCAATATCGTCAAATAAATCAATCGACATCTTTTCGACTGAGTATTAAATTTTTCAACATTGTGTTAAGTTGTACTTTGATATATCACAACTGCTTTTAGGAAATAAATAATATACATGATTCAACATACTCCATGTCACATTATAAGAGTAAAATATATTTGTATAAAAAAAACATCAATTACCAAAGAAAAAATGAAAAAAAAAGTATTGTAGCACAATTAATCAAATTATTTATTTCTAGGAGTGATTAAGTGCTACAGTACTTTTTTTTTGACATCCAGGAAAAATTATTGTAGATTGATTGAGAGAAATTAATAGATATTTTGACATGTTAAAAATAATTTCTATTTTGAGAAATTATTGTAGATTTATTGAGAGAAATTATTGTAGATTAAGTGCCACAATACTTTTTTTTTCATTGTAGATTTATTGAGAGAAATTATTGTAGATTTATTGAGAGAAATTATTTTGTCATCCAAGAGAAATTATTGTAGATTTATTGAGAGAAATTAATAGAAATTAATTCTCTCAATAAATATCTATTAATTTCTCTCAATATTAACATGTCAAAATATCTATTAATTTTTTAGGTAATATTAACGTGTCAAAAAAATGACAATTAATCAAATTTGTAGATTTATTGAGAGAAATTAATAAATATTTTGACACGTTAATATTACCTAAAAAATGACATAGCCCTACATTGCACGAGTGTAAAACTAGTATTTTTTAAAGGTAGTAATTTTACTATCTGGGTTTCTTTTTAAATTATTCAATATGTTGATTCAAGAACTGGACCGCTTATTAATTTTGTATTTATCGTTTTTATTGGCTGATTTGATTTGTTGTTCTATATTCATTTTTCTAGTATATATTTTCATGCTTGAGTAATGGCATTGGAGCTTTCATCTGTCTTTTGCTAGGCATTTATGTTTTCTGTTAACTCAAGTATTGTAGAAAATTTGTTTATTTTATGTGTATTTATGGGATCAATTGATGAGTTTATGTTTGTACTGTTGCTGTAGGAGAAATTGTTACCATAAAATTGCCAGATCTATCATGTTGGATCATTAATAACGCATAAACTAAAGCAGAAGCGTATCTGAATTAAACATTGTTAATTGCAACGATTTAATCTTATGGTTATATCTTCCAAATGGGAAGTTGAACAGAATGAGCAATACATATGATTTGAGGACCATAATCGTGTTTATATAGCAACGGCCTGTTAACCTAATTCGGCCAATCATGGAATTAGGAACTATGGCCCAGTCTCTACACATAAAAGCTCACACTTTAATTAGATACATTAAAGTCCAAAATATCGAAACTTTATTAGATCACTTTAATTGGGATTAACCAAATTTGATAGCCTTTAATTTAATACACAATAATTCGCATATAAGCCCACATGATCGATTATCTTTACAATCTCTTACTTGGGCTATATGCGTTATCTTATAATTATGCATTAAACATAACCTTATGGGTATTTAGAATTTTGTTATTATTACTGAATGCATCCATAAACAATTCGGTTCATCAATTATATCAAATAAGATCAAAGCGACTTTTGCTACTTTTATCGTAACCAAACCCATCAATAGTCACATATATCAATATAACTAAATGACATAGATCAAACATGAATATGTAGTATGTAAATTACATGTGATATGATCTTAACATGATTATTTCCAACTGGTCCACCTTAATACTTTAGTGAGATTATTTTCAAACAAGTTCAGAGATAATAAACCAAAAACTTTATAACTGAAAATTACTTTAACGACAAACCATATCCAAAATAACAGTACATATATCCAATATGAAAAGCAAAAATACAAACTCCCACTGAAACTAGACATCCTCAAGAGATATTATACCCATATGAGCAGTGTGCTCATAAAAGACTTTAGGTATTAATCTCTTAGTAAGCGGATTTGCAACCATGAAGTTTGTTCTGATATGCTCTATTGACATCTATCCATTCTGGACTCTTTATCAAACAGTCAAGAACTTGATTTCAATATGTTTCGACTTCGTCGATCTCCTGTTATTGGAATAAAATATTGCTGATTTATTGTCACAAAATAACTTGATCGGTTTTTCTATACTGTCCACAATGCGCAGCCCAGTGGCAAAATTTCCCAGCTATATTCCATGATTTGATGCCTCGTAACACATTATAAACTTCGACAAACCTAAGCATACATTAGACTCCCTATAGCTGAGGAATAAGGAATCTTCTACGTTTCTTTAATTTCTAAGTCATTTTTAGGGCACTGACTTCAACTGAACTTGTCCCCTTTAGCCACAGGGGTATCACCTGATTTACAATGATCCATTTTCTGGTTACTTAAATATCTCCCTAACATCCCAACAATGTACGCTATATCCAGACGCGTACAAACCTAAGCATACATTAGACTCCCTATAGCTGAGGAATAAGGAATCTTCTACGTTTCTTTAATTTCTAAGTCATTTTTAGGGCACTGACTTCAACTGAACTTGTCCCCTTTAGCCACAGGGGTATCACCTGATTTACAATGATCCATTTTCTGGTTACTTAAATATCTCCCTAACATCCCAACAATGTACGCTATATCTAGACGCGTACAAACCTAAGCATACATTAGACTCCCTATAGTTGAGGAATAAGGAATCTTCTACGTTTCTTTAATTTCTAAGTCATTTTTAGGGCACTGACTTCAACTGAACTTGTCCCCTTTAGCCACAGGGGTATCACCTGATTTACAATGATCCATTTTCTAGTTACTTAAATATCTCCCTAATATCCCAACAATGTACGCTATATCTAGACGCGTACAAACCTAAACATACATTAGTCTCCCTATAGCTGAGGAATAAGGAATTTTCTACGTTTCTTTAATTTCTAAGTCATTTTTAGGGCACTAACTTCAACTGAACTTGTCCCCTTTAGCCACAGGGGTATTGCCTGATTTACAATCTTGCATGCCATATCTTTTAAGTATCTTTTCAATATAGCTCTTTTGTGACATTCCAAGAATACCCCGAGAACGATCTTGGTGTATTTGAATTTTTAATACGAAAGATGCATCACCAAGATCTTTTATCTCAAAATTCTTTGCTAAAAATCTCTTGATTTCGTGCAATAGGCCATGTAGTTACTAGCAAGCAATATGTCATCGACATATAAAACCAAAAAAATATACTTACTTTCACTGAACTCGTGGTATATACTATCATCGACTAAATTCATCTCAAAATCAAATGAGATGATCACTTGATGAAACCTGTAATACCATTGACGAGACGCCTATTTGAGTCCATGGATGGATTTCTTTAGTTTATGAACTATTTGTTTTGCATCATCTAATATGAAGTTTTTTGGTTGTAATATATAAATTGTTTCATCAATGTCATCATTAAGAAATGCTGTTTTAACATCCATTTGATGTAATTTAAGATCGAAATGAAAGAGTATTTCGAAAAAATAAGAGAGAAAGTCTATTTATAATCAATGTCTTCTTTCTGTGTAAAGCCCTTTGCGACAAGATGGGACTTATATCTCTCTACATCATCCTTCGAATCCTTCTTGGTCTTAAATATCGATTTACAATCGATGGATTTCGTACCTTCAGGTAATGAAATGAAGTCCCACACATCATTGTTCTTCATGGACTTTATCTCTTCATTTATGACAATGAGCCACTTTTGAGAGTTAGAACTTTCCATGGCTTGATGAAAGTTGATCGGATCATCCTCTACCATTCCAATTTCAACTTTATGTTCTTAGAGAAATACGATGTAATTATCCAAAAATCGCACTTCTTCTCTCTCTAGTGGATCTTCTTAATGACATTGATTCTTGAAGTTGTAGAGTTTGTTCTTCTAAAAAAATTTGTTGACCTTGAAAGGGAGATACAATGACATTGTCTTGATCCTGAGTTGCTTCTTGAACAATGTTAGGGATAGAAACCTGATCATTATCAATGACAATTGAAGGGATTCCAATATATTCCTCCTCAAAGACAAAACATGTAACCTTTTCTGTTTGGCAAACTCAACATCCTCAAAGAATCGGGCATTTCCTATATCGAAAATTGCCTTAATTGTGGGATCATAAAATTTGTAACCCATAGACCTTTCAAAATATCCAATAAAATAGTAATTGATGGTCCTTGTGTCCAGTTTCTTTTCATTTGGCTTTTAGGGCTTTGCCTCACTGGACATCCCCAAATGTGTCTGTGCTTCAAACTATGACTCTTACCCGTCCAAAACTCATAAGAAATTTTATCAGTGACCTTAGTTGGAACTCTGTTGAGTATATACACTACGTTTTTAATACTTCACCCCAGAGAGATTCTGGCAAGATAGAATGACCAATCATACTTCTTACAATATCCTTACGCATTTTATTTCGTCTTTCGATAACACTATTCATAGTGGACGAACCCGGTAGAGTGTACTGTGGGATGATCCTGCATTCCTCTAGGAATTTAGAAAATGGCTTTAGATATTGTTCACTAGAACCGTCATATCTACCATAATATTCACCCTCACGGTCAGATCTAACATTTTTAATCATTTTGTCAATTTGGTTATTAACTTCAACTTTATAGTTTTTGAACACGTACAACGATTGTGATTTTGTATAAAAGAGATATATAACAATATCTTGAAAAGTTGTCTATGAATGTTATAAAATATTGTTGACCATTTCAAGAACCTATAGGGAATGGTCCACAAATGTTTGTATATATAAGTTCTAAGATATCTAAAGTCCCGTTGGCTTAAAATCTCCTTTTATTGGTTTGTTTTCCCTTTATATAGTTGACAAACAGGTCATAATCTATGAGGTCAAGATGGTCAAGAATCCCATCAGACACGTGTCTCTCAATTTTTCTCTTGGAGATGTGACCTAATCTCTTGTGCCAAAATGAGGCAGAATTCTCGTCGGTTAAATTTGGATTTACACATCGAGTAATTACATACAAGGATTCATTAAAAGAAACAATTGTATCAATTAAATAAAGATTATCGTAACTTGATAAAGAACTGGAACCAACCAATTTTTCTCAAATGAACAAGAATAACCAGATTAGTCTAAAGCAGAAATAGAAATCAAATTCCTTTAAACGACAGTACAAAAAACGTTTCATTAAGATCTAAATAAATCTAATCTTTAACAATAATCAAAATTTTCCTATTATCTCTACTTCCACTGTCTTGCTATCGCCAACATGGATGCATCTTTCACCATCACTTGGTTTTCGATAACTCAGGCAACCTTGCATAGACACACTGATGTGAGTTGTTGCACCAGAATCTATCCACTATGTATATCTAGGTACCGAAGTTAAATTAACTTCTAAACAAGCCAAATGAAGAATAATACCTTTCTTGGCATGCCATGTGGGGTAGTTGATACAGTTCTTCTTCTTCTGTCTTGCAGTTCCATAGAAGAAACAACCACCCTCAGTTGGTTCCTTATGCTGTTTCTTTTGTAGTTGATACAGTTTTTCTTCTTATGACCTACAGCTCCACAGAAGAAACAACCATCCTCAGTTGGTTCCTTATGCTGTTTCTTTTGTGATACAGTACTCGTAGCTTCCTTATCATTTTTCTTTTCTTGTTCTTTTTATCCTTGGAGATGGTGGCTAAATGAGTACCTTCTGTCTTGTCATGCTTCATTCTTTCCTCTTCTTGGAAACAATGTGAGATGATTTCATTAAGGGACCATGAGTCCTTTTGCAATTGTAGCTCACTTTGAATTGACTGAAATGTGCTGGAAGGGATATTAGAACCAAGTGCATTAACAAGTTTTCAGATAAATCCAACTTGATAACCTTTAGTTTTGAAGTAACATGAGATTTCTATAATGTACTCCCGTATGTTTTCTTTCCCTTTGTACCTCATTGAGACAAGGTTTGCCAAAAGTGTACTAGTTTCAACATTTTCATTCTTGGCAAACCTCTTCTCAAGGTTCTCAAGGAAAACCTTAGCCGTGGTCACGTTATTGGATATTGTACCCCCAAAATGCTTCTAGAATAGCATGCTTCATGACCATTAAACTTATACGATTCGATTGTTCCCATTTTTTCATATCCCTCTTGTCATCAGAGGTACTCTTATCAGTAAGTATGGTAGGTTGATCAACCCATAAATCAAGGTCCAATTCTATGACTCTAAGAACAATAATATGTTTTCTTGCCGCGCCCTGAAGTTGGCATCATTAAGCATTGAATTGAATTGATGCTAGCAAACATATTAGCACCAGAACCTGAAACTGAATTAGAGAATAATTAATATGAATGACTCACATGAATATTCTTAATATGTAAATAAGAATAATCTCAAATAATGGAAGGGCCCATCACAAGATACCTAGAACAACATTAATATCTAGTCTTTGAACAGAAATATTGTCTTGTAATTGGTATTTTTGGTGTAGTGATCAAATACTGACGATAAAAAAGTCAGCCAATAAACTTTAGACCTATTTATTGATCACATATTAAACCAAATAATGGCCACATGTTATCACCACAGGTGCACATGCAATTTGGCTAAATATTGACCTTCCTTTGGGCCTATCAATATTCGCATGAAAAACACATACACAAACACTTTTTAATATTCTAAGTTAATTAATTTCTACAAGAGATGTCACTTTGCCAACATGTTACTTCAATTAATTCATTTTCGAATATTATACCTTTCAAAAGAGTCGTTAGTGCCAAAATTTGAGAAAGAAAATCACCAATTTTGTATATTTTATTTATTTGAAACTTTAGGGGTCCAAGGGTTAATCATCTAAAACTTTAGGGGGGGAAATTAACAAATTCAAAACTTTAGGGGTCAATTTGAACAAATTAGAAAATTTTGAGGGCTTTAATTACAAAATTTAGAATTTTAATGACCCAAATTAATTAATTTTTAAACTTTAGGGATTGAATTATTAAACCCAGAACTTTAAAGGCCCAAATTTGGTTGAACTTCACACATTAGGGGTTGAAACCTTAAATTGTAACCCTAACCCTAATATAAAATTGTATGTAAGGGCTCAAGGCCAAGAGAAGAAAGATATAGCTAATCGCCCCTTTCTTTCTTACTATCGATTGGAGAGTGAGACAAGCTGTCTTGTATCCAATAACTTGGGTACTGAAAGGTAGTTTGTTGCTTGCTGTAGCATGCATTACTGCAAAGATAGGACCTCCAGCTACTGCAACAGCAGTGCTAGTAATGCGAGCCTACTGTCGAATTTTTTTTTAAAACTTAAAATCTAAAATCTAAAATTTCTCAAACATTTTATCCAAATTATGAAAGACGATAAGGAAAAAACATGCGGCATAAGTTTTCAAATTCAAAAAAATATAGATTCGAAATTGTTAAATTTGAAAACATTGAAATTATCACACGAACTAAATAAATATTCGATTCTCAATGACTCAACATGAAAGTGACTCTAATACCACTTGGAGGAGAAATTGTTACCATCAAATTATCAGATCTATCATGTTAGATCATCAATAACATATGAACCAAAGCAAAAGCGTACCTGAATCAGACATTGTTAATCGCAACGATTGAATTCTGCAGTTATGTCTTCCAAATCAACACGTAGCTCCTTTTTCTCTCTAGCGATGGGAGGTAAAAAAGAATGAGCAATACATGTGATTTGGGAACCATAACAGTATTTATATACCTACTGCCTGTTAAACTAATTCGGCCCATCATGAAGTTAGGAACTATGGCCTGGTCGCTACACATAAAATCTCATACGTTAATTAGATGCATTAAACCTTATCAGATCACTTTAACTGGGATTAACCAAATTTAATAGCCTTCAATTTAATACACAATAATTCACATATAAGCCCACATGTTTGATTAAAAAATTCCTTACAGTTGCATCTTATTGTATTGAAGCAGATGCAAATTTGGAAAAATTTATTTAATGAAATTGTGGAGAATGTTTGTAATCCAAAGTAGGAGGTAAATGTTTCTAGGCTTTCGCCTTTAATTGAGTACGTTTATTTTAATTGGTTCCTTTGTTAATATTCATTACATGATTAAAATTTATTACACAAAGAATTAAAATTTGTTGTATAACAAAAACGGAAGAAAATTTTGTTCAATAAGATGAGCTACATGCAGCCATATTTGGTGCAACACTATTCATTTGCACAATTTTGTATTAACATGATGCAAATTATGATGTTGGTTTGGAGGTTGTATTCACCAAATATTTGGTACTAAAAATTGAGAAATATGGTGGAATGGGTTTAGGGTTGAAGATGGCCTAATGCTGGAGATAATTTATTTTACTTTATATGAGATCAGTTGATGAATTCATGAGTATTTATGTTTTTATTGTTGCAACTTATTGTGTTGAAGTAGATCTGGGAAAATCAAATTATTAAAATAGCGGAGAATATTTGTAATCCAAAGTAGTAGGAAAATATGACACATGTTTCTAGGCTTTGTTCTTTAATTCTTGTGAAATCCAATTTGAAAATGATGCAATGATAGGTTGTCTCACATAATCCATGAAAAGAAGAGTGAGTAAATGACTGTTATCTTGAAAGAGTCACTACTTTCTGTTGGAATTGGTTTTTATTGAATATTTTGGTTGAAGAATAACTTGGGAAAGTAAGTTGGTGTTAACTTTTGATCAAATATCCAGACTTGATCCGATTGTCAAATTACAAAAGTAAATAGACTAACTTATTCTACTCACTGTGTAGATTGTCGTTGTATATTTGAAATGGCAAAATCAATTTCGAATGAATGAGAAATTATGGACCAAAGTTCGGAAGGAAAGAGGGTAGTTGGCCGAAAAATCTGGCAACATCGTCGCTCACTAGGCACTAGCCTGTCGCTCAAGCGACGGTACAACAAATAGCAAGCGACTCACTATTTTTTATGCTCAAGCAATGCGAAGGCGTTAAACGTGTGACGGTAAGTGTTGCGACCCTTGGCAAAATGTTACTGAGTTTTGGGCTACGTTTCTTTACTCACAACATTTTCCCCTCTATAAATAGGATCCATGGGATGTCCATTTCTTCATCTCAACGATATGCAATCATAACATTTTCTTTCTTCATTTTATACCAAAATTTTGCATAATTTCTTTTCATTTATATAAGGAGTGTAAAAGCCAATTTCTGGTTCGTTGTTCTTGTGTTTTGGGGTGCTACAAATACAAGAGGTTAGTCATTGTATCTTGAGAGTTGATTGTCATAATCCGTAGGATTTATTGTCGGACAAAATCAACTTAAGAACATGGAGTTTAACTCTTGCCTTTACTTTGTATCATTTTCTGTCATATCCATTAAAGTTTCTTTCTTTTTCCATCTATTTCTTTCTTACTTCTTTGTCATTACTCTATCTAATTTTTGAAAAAGTTTGACAAGGATATTTCTAGTTTTTTCTTCACTCTCTACTTAATTCTCCAATACCTTTTTCTTCTGGTTGAACTGATCTCACTAGTTTGACATCTTCTACCCCACTCAATTTGATTTTGGCTGATCTTTTGTTTTGTTTAAATAGAAATGAATACATTTTTCAATACCGACTCTACTTGGAATAATAACTCATGTATGGAAATGTCGAATGGAATTGTGGTTACGAGTGCGATCCCTCTAGTTGTGGTTGCCTCTCCTATTGTTCCACATGGAGTGAAACCAGAGAAACTCATTGGGGTTGATTTCAAGAGATGGCAATAGAAAATGTTGTTCTACCTGA
Organism: Olea europaea var. sylvestris; assembly: GCF_002742605.1. Lineage (NCBI taxonomy): Eukaryota > Viridiplantae > Streptophyta > Magnoliopsida > Lamiales > Oleaceae > Olea > Olea europaea. Next base: position 33,904 of record NW_019236545.1, read on the forward strand.
CGATCTTAAACTTAGCAAAGTTCTTAAATGAAGATGCTCTAACCGTGCAAGAAGGGGTTTATTTAATAGGGCATCATTAATTGCATTGGATGTTTGGAAACATCAGATTTCTTGTGTAAGAACTACATTCTGAATGGCTTTGACAATATGTTATATATCGTATATAGCTCAAAGAAATCTACAAAAAGAATTATCATAGTCCTTGGAAAAGAAATAAAAGACTCAAGATACTGGAACGAAATAGTTTAATGTGGGAAAGTTCTTGGACTACAAAATGGTAGATTCAAAAAAAGGTCATTAGTCAAGAGTAAAAATTGTAGGTTATCCTCCATGACATTCACATAGAGAATGTCTCTAAATCAATCATTTCAAGTGATTGCAATTATCCAGAAACTTCCACCCATGTGGAGGGACTTCAAGAATTATCTCAAGCACAAGTGCAAAGAGATGAATATTGAAGAACTTGTGGTCCAATTGAGAATTGAAGAAGATATCAGAAGTTCGAATAAGCATGTTAGGAATCACGTACTACAAGTAAAAGCCAATGTGGTGGAATCCAACATTAAAAGTAAGAAAATGAAGCATTTCGTTGAACCATCGAAGAAGAATGCTAAGAACTTCAAGGGCAATTGCTATAACTATGGAAAGGCTGGACATCGTACTATTGATTGTCGAAAATCAAAGAAGCAAGCTCAAGTGAATATCGTCGAATTTGATGCCATATCAAATGGTATATCAGATATGAATCTGTCGGCTGTTATTTCATAATGCAACAATGTTGGAAATTTTATGGAGTGGTGGGTTGATACAGGTGCTACCCGTCACTTATGTGTTGATAAAGGAATGTTTTCTTCCTATACTCCAACTGAGGGCAGGAAATTATTCATGGAAAACTCCTCAAATTCAAAAGTGGAATGACAAGGCAAGATGATCTTAAAGATGACATCGAATAATGAACTTAGCCTCAACAATGTTCTTCATGTGCCGAATATTTGTATAAAATTAGTATCGGGTGGGTTCTTTATTAAGCAAGAATGGCTTTAAATTAGTCTTTGTATCTAATAAATTTGTACTTACCAAGAATAACATGTATGTAGGCAAAGGTTATGTAAAAGATGGACTATTTAAAATGAATGTCCTTACTATTGTACCGAACAACTCAAAGAAAAAAAATGTCTTTTTCTACTTATATTTTTAAGTCGTCTAATTTATGGCATCATAGATTAGGACATGCAAACTTTAATTTGATTTGCAAGTTAATGAATTTATGAATTTAAGTTTACTTAAGCATGCATTTTAATAATGGAAAGTGCGAGATATGTGTAGAGGCGAAGTTAGGCAACACACCATATCATTTAGTTGAACGATCCATGACACCTTTGATACTTATTCACATGGATATATGTGATTTAAAGTTTGTACAAACAAGAGGTGGGAAGAAATATTATCATTGTACAAGCTATTGTTATGTGTACTTGTTGAAAAGAAAAGATCTTCTTGGAAGTGTTCAAACACTATAAAATGAAGTTGAAAATCAACTTGTAAAATGAATAAAAATGATTCGTAGTGATAGAGATGGAGAATATATTGCTCCATTGAAGAGTTTAGTTCATAATATGGAATTATTCATCAAACTACCGCACCATATTTACCTCAATCTAACGTGGTTGTAGAACGTAAGAATTGAAACCTCAAGGAAATGATGAATGCCATGTTGATTGGTTCATGCTTACCTCAAAACTTATGGAGGGAAGTTATCCTTTCTGTAAATCATATCTTCAATAAAATACCACATAAGAGTCAGGTTGAGTTACCTTATGAGTTATGGAAAGGTCGAAAACCTTTCCACAATATCTTAAAGTGTGGGGTGTTTAGTGAAAGTGTAAATACATGAACCTAAACAAGTGAGGATTGGACCTAAGAAAATAGATTGTCTTTATCAGATTTGCAAATAATAATAATGCATATCGATTTTTGGTTCACAAAATTTGAAATGTTTGATGTATATGAAGGTACTATCATTGAATCAAGAAATTTTGCTTTCTTTGAAGATATATTTCCTTGTGAGGAAAAGGGAACGAGTTCACACAAATGAACTTATAATACTGCAATTAAAAATTAAGAAGATAGGAATCTTCAAGTAGATGAAGAGTTAAGGTGTAGTGAAAGGCAAAGAATTCATAAGACATTTGGTCTAGAATTTATAACCAATCTACTAGAAGATGATTCAAGGATGTTTGATGAAGCAATGTCCTCTCCAGAAGCTCCTTTTTGGAAAGAAGCAGTAAATAATGAAATTGAATCCATCATGAACAATCATACCTGGGAATTGGTTGAACTTCCTCTGAGAAACAAAGCTTTAGGTTGCAAATAGATCTTAAAAAAATTTGAAGTCGGATGGATCAATAGACAAATACAAGGCTAGTTTTGTAGCCAAAGGGTATAAACAAAAAGGAAGGATTAGATTTCTTCGATACCTATTAATGAGTGTAATTCACTTATCGATCTAGTACCTCTAAAATATTTTCGACCCAATCCAACCCTAATCCTTCTTGTAATCTTAAGGGACTATGAATACCGACCTGAGGACAAAAAAAGGGAGATGACAAAAGGAGGCAAAGGAAAATAGCAATTGATTGAGTAAGAATCAATGACCTTCAGGAGGAGAAATCAAGCAACAAAAAGAATTTTTCTTATTCTTTTTTGTCTACGTGTTCTTTATTTTCAATTGAATCATGTCTTTCATCTCAATTATGTACTAAAACTTCAAATCTAGGGTTTGATGTAACCTATTTGAGATATATTTGATTCTAATATAGTTATTTCTTTGATTTTTCCATCAATTTATTTATATGATTTTCGCATAATGCTTTCAATTATCTAATCAATAATTGATAATTTGATACTTTACATTTCGACACTCGACAGAAGGAAATTTGGGTGTGATCTAAGAACAACATAACCTAGATTTTGTTGGCTTTGAGAGAAGGTACAGAATCTTTGAGGATTAATTTAGGGTTCTTGCCTATACATTTTGGAAAAATTCATTGAAATAACGATAGAGGTTGAAAAACATTGTTAAGAATATGGTGAAATTATTCCCTAGGCTTTCATAATTTGATAAAAATCTTCAAAATTTGCATTCTTTATCTTAATTACATTCGTTTAGTATAAAGACATTGTTTCAAAAATTTGATTTTTCTAAATAAAGAGAAAGCTAAAATAATTATAGTACTCAATAGGATTCGAATATCAATTTCTGTAGGTTTGACACTTTCTACTTCATTACTATATCACAAAACTTGACACCGTATACTTGCGTGTACAAATCACGTGCTAGAAAACCCGTGGCAAGTTTTTGGCACTTTTTGCCAGGGATTGATTTGTTTGAATTCAATTGATATTATTACCAACTAGCTTTTACTTTAATTTAGATTTATTTTATTTTATTTTATTAGTGTGGCTAATAGTTCTCTTGTTTTTATTTTCAGCTATTTATGTGAAGGGCGAGAAACCTCAAATTATTACCTGTTGATCCTAAACCAGAACATACATTTCACCTTCTAAGGAGTATACAGAGAAAAGAATGCAAGGCAATGGTAGAGCAGGATGCTAGAGCAACTAATGAAAATAATTAGCAATAGACTATTCGGGACTATGTTAGACCCATCGTCAATGATGACTATTTCGGCATCGCACACCCAGCTATTGCTACCAACAACTTTGAATTAAAGCCAAGACTGATACATAAGGTGCAATAATAAGTTTGGGGAAGCTCCAACGAAAGACCAAAATGCTTATCATAATTCTTCTTTAGAAATTTGTGACATGGTAAAAATAAATGGAGTCACCGACGAGGCAATTAGACTTCGCCTTTTATTCCTTCTCCTTGAGGGACAAGGCCAAGGCTTGGTTTCAATCCTACCATATAGCTCAATTACAACTTGGGACGACATAGCTTAGAAATTCCCCACCAAGTACTTTTCACCTTCCAAATCATCTCAACTTCGAAGGGAGATTGGTCAGTTCAAACAATTTGACTTCGAATCATTTTATGAAGCTTGGAAAAAAATTAAAGACCTGCTTAGAAGATGTCCTCAACATGGGTTTCAAAGTTGGATATAGATTGTGATATTCTACAATAGCTGTAGGAGCCACTTTAAAGGCTAAAATAGCATAGGCTGCATGTTCCTCATTGGATGACATAATGCTACCAATGGCGAGCAAGAGATCAAGTGTAAAGAGAGTAGTGAGACTACATAAAGTGGATCCTATCACAGCACTAGCAACTTAGGTTTCATTACTCATCAATTAGATAGCCATGCTTACCACTCAAGGAAATCAGCAAAAGACAAAATCAGTTATGGCTGCTTCTTCATCACACACTAAGAGATAGAAATAGCATATGAACAAGCTCAATATGTCAACAGCAAGAACTATAATTAGAGAAAAAACTATTATTCTAATCATTATCATCCTGAGCTGAGAAATCACGAGAATCTTTCATATGGCAATAACAGAAACAGACTTCAACTTGTTCCTGGGTTCAACGCACAAAATTTTGAAGAGAAACCATCCTTAGAGGACATCTTTGAGGCCTTTATCTTTGAGACAAGATCACGATTCAACAAGGATGAGTCATATTTGGACAACACTGAAACACATATGACCAATATGGGGGCTATAATGATGAATCTTGAGGTTCAGATTTGTCAGCTGACTAAATCAATAAAGTCTTAATAGTAGGGAAGTTTCCATGTGATACAGAAATCAAACCAAAGGAACATTGTAAAGCTATTACATTGAGGAGTTGCAAGCAAATCAAAGAGAGCATGCCCACAAAAGAATCCATTCCTACTTTCGAAAAGGAAAAAGAGTAGATAGTAGCAAAGTAAGAAAACAAGACCAAAGAGACACAAAAACCTTACAGATATCATTTTATTTCATTCCCAGATAACCTACCAATTTTCAAGCTAGCACTTTCCTTTCCACAACATTTCTGAACAAAGAAATTTGATGCACAATTCGCTAAATTTTTGAAAAATTTCAAGAAAATTCACATTAAGATTCCTTTTTTAGATATCTTGGAGTAGGTACCAAATTACGCTAAATTCATGAAGGAGGTAATGTCAAGGAAGAGGATATTGGAAGAGTATGAGACAGTGAAGTTGACATATGAATGCAGTGTTATTCTCTAGAAGAAACTTTCCTAGAAAAGAAAAGATCCGGGCAGCTTTACTAATCCCTACACTATTGGAAGCTCTTCTTTTGACAAAGCCCCAGTGTGATCTTGGAGCGAGCATAAATTTGATGTCCTTATCAGTATTTAAAAAGTTAGGCCTCGATGAAGTCAAGCCAACAATAATAACGTTGCAGTTAGCTTATCGATCCCTCACATATCCACGAGGAAATATTGAAGATGTGTTGGTAAAAGTTGATAAATTTATCTTCCCAGTTGACTTCATGGTTTTGGACATAGAACAAGATCAGAAGATTCCATCGATTTTTAGTAGGCAACTTTTAGCAACAGGAAGAGCCTTAATCGATGTACAAGGAGGACAACTAACATTGATGGTGAATGAAGAAGAAGTAAGGTTCAACATCTTCTGGGCAATGAAGTACTTAGATGAAGCTAATACTTGCCATAGAAAAGACTTCATTGATTTTACCGTGAAGGAAGAGAAAGTATTCATTAAAGATCCTTTAGAGCATTGTATGGTGTTTAATGCAACAAATAAAGACATTAACACTTCTAGAAGGTACAAGGGAAGGCATACTAGCCCTTGAATCATTGCCAATTGAAGATAACCTAGCACAGAGTAAAGAAATTCAGCAATCAGTGGGATCAGATGACAACAAGGATAATGAGAGCAGTAAATCTGAATTAAAGCAACTTCCATACCACCTTTGTTATGCATTCTTAGAGGATAGCTGATATCAAGGGAAAAAGTTCGATAGTATGTATGCATAAAATCCTTATGGAAGACTCCTACATACTGTCCATAGAGCATCAAAGGATATTGAACCCAGCTATGAAAGAAGTGGTGAAAGCAGATATACTAAAGCTACTCAAGGAGGGATCATATTTTCCATTTCAGATAGTAAATGGGTTAGTCCAGTACAGGTGGTACCAAAGAAAGGTAGGATGACAGTGGTAAAAAATGAACTAATCCCAACAACAATAGTAATTGGTTGGAGGGTTTGCATTGATTACAGAAAGCTGAACAAGGCAACCAGAAAAGATCACTTCCCAATCCTGTTTATATATCAAATGTTGGACAGATTGGCTGGTTATTCCCACTACTATTTTCTTGATGGATACTTTGGCTATAATTAAATTGCAATAGCACCAGAGGATCAAGAGAAGATGACATTCACTTGTCCTTGTGGAACTTTTGCCTATAGACGGATGCCATTTGGGTTATGTAATACACCAACCACTTTTTAGAGATGTATGATGGTGAACTTTATGGACATGGTAGAGGACATCATGGAGGTATTTATGGATGATTTTTCTGTGTTCAGTACTTCATTTGATAATTGCCTTCACTATCCCTCCTTAGTCTTGAAATGTTGTGAAGAGAAAAACTTAGTCCTTCACTGGGAGAAATGTCATTTCATGATACAAGAAGGAATTGTGCTAGGTCATCATGTTTCAGTTAGAGGGCTCGAAGTGGATAGGGCTAAAATTGATACAATAGCAAAGCTACCACTACCCACCATTGTCAAGGGCATTCAGAGTTTCTCAAGACATGTTGGGTTGTACAGGAGATTTATCAGAGATTTCTCAAAAATAGCTAAACCTTTGGGCAATCTTTTGGAGAAGGATACCACATTTGTGTTCGATGAAAATTGTCTAAAGGCTTTTGAAGAGTTAAAAGAGAAATTGGTTACAGCTCCAGTGATGGTAGCGTCGGATTAAGTTCGACCGTTTGAAGTCACTTGTGATGCCAGTGATTATACAATAGGGACATTCTTAGGACAAAGGCGTGAAAAGATATTCCGAGCAATTCATTATGCCATGATAACCCTAAATGGAGATCAACTAAATTACACTACAATAGATAAAGAGATGTTGCCAGTGGTCTTTGCTTGTGACAAATTCAAATTGTATCTCATTGGCACCAAAGTAGTCATTTACACAGACCGTGCAGCTTTTGATACTTATTCTATAAGAAAGATGCCAAGCCATGCTTTATTCCATGGATCTTGTTTTTACAGGAGTTTGATGTGGAAATTCAGGATAAAAAGGGAGGTAAGAATGTCAAGGTTGATCATCTGTCACGTTTAGAGAATGAGAGAGTGATTGATAATAGTCAGAGTTAAGAAACATTTTCGGACGAGCTTCTCTCAGCAATTTTATCTAAAATTTCTTGGCATGCTAATTTGGTCAACTTCTTGGCTTGTGGACAAATGCCCATTGATTTAACATGTCAGCAGAAGAATAAATTCCTACAAGATGTCAAGTCATATTTGTAGGATGACCCTCAACTCTTCAAGAGATGCGCTGACATGATAGTAAGGAGGTGTGTATCGATGGAAGAAACACAATGACTAATGGAGCATTGCCATTCATCACTTTATGGAGGTCATTTCGATCTTACACGTACTGCTACAAAGGTACTGCAATCGGGGTTTTATTGGCCAACACTTTCCAAGGATTGTTATGCTTTTGTGAAGGCATGTGACTGTTGTCAATGCATTGAGAATATTTTAAGTCATCACAAGCTACCATTAACTAACATGCTTGAAGTAGAATTGTTTGATATTCAGAGAATTGACTTCATGGGACCCTTCCTACCATCTTTTGGTCAGTTATATATTCTCCTTGCAATGGATTATGTCTCAAAGTGGGTTAAAGCCATTGCCACACTGACAAACGATGTAAATGTAGTCTTGGAATTTTTATAGAAGAATATTTTCACTAGGTTTGGCATCCTTAGAGCAATTATAAGTGATGAAGGTACACACTTCTGCAACAAACTTTTCAATTACCTCTTAGCTAAATACGATATAGGCACAAATTGGCACTTGGCTACTATCCTCAATACAATGGGCAAGTAGAGGTCTCCAACAAAGAAATAAAGCAAAAATTGGTAAAGACAATAAACACCAACTACAAATACTGGGCTCACAAATTAGATGATGCCCTATGAGCATACTGAATGACATTCAAAACACCAATTGGGATGTCACCCTATCGATTGGTATTTGGGAAAGCATGTCAACTACAGGTTAAATTAGAGCATCGAGCCTATTGGACTGTAAAAAAGCTGAATATAGATGTAAAATTAGCGGGGCCACAACCCTTGTTGCAACTCGACAAACTCGATGAAATTTGAAACAACACGTATGAGAATGCCAGAATATATAAGGAGCAAACCAAGTTGTGGCATGGCAAGAGGATATTCACGAGGAATTCAAGCCATGAAAATGAGTTCTTCTATTCGATTCTTGTTTGAAGCTTTTTTCGAGCAAGCTTAAATTACGGTGGTCAGGACCTTCATGGTTTACAAAGTATTTTCTTGTGGTTCGATAGATCTCATGAGCAAAGATGGATCACTCTTCCAAGCAAATGGACAACCCCTCAAGCATTATTACAGAGAGGAGGATTGAGATGTGGAAGAAATTTTTTTTACAGAATCAACATAAGCCCATATCTACATCCAGCTGAAGATGTTAAAGAAGCACTTTTTGGGAAGCAACCCATGTTCTATCCCTTAAGTCATTTTTTTATATAGAAGTTTTCCACATTTTACAAGCATTTAGTAACATTGTGTCTATTTCGTTTCATAGTATATTTTCAAGCATGGGAGCATCGAACCTAGAGCGTTAATGGGGAAGGACCACAGTGGAGATTGTAGATATTTAAAAAAATATTGCATTTTTTGCTTTAAGATGAAAACCAGGCGTTGCGACGCGCAATTTTTTAAAAAAAAATTCAAAAGACTTTTTTTTTTGCAATGTCTCGGGCACTATGGTACTATATACATTTTTTAAGGTTTTTTTTTTTTTTTTGCTATCTTCTTCTCCCCATTTCCTTCCCCATCTCTCTTTCTTTCCCATGCCTCTCTCTCTTCCTTCTTCTTCCTCTCCTCAATACAACAATTCACTCACTACCCTAATAAAGACACAGGTCCAATTTTCACATGATCTTCATTGTTTACTCGGACATTGGAGACTCCCACCACCTAAGGTAAGTGCTTTATTCTTGGCATGTCTTCAATAGAAGGCTTTTGAATTGGTGGTGATTTTTGGTACATGGGATGGTGTTTGGTTTGTTCAAATCTTTCATGATTGGGTATAAATTAAGGTTTAAAAACTTGCTTGGTGTGTAATTGGGATTGTTGTCTACAAGGCATTTGACATGTTGCCTAGATGAGTCTTGGGGACTATTTTGTAGGTATGGTTTTGGTTGGGGTGATTGTTAATACCTGTGGACATTTTATGTTTAAATTTGGTGGTTGGATTTCGGCATTCCTTGATATTATTGGGAGCTTGAATTGGCTTAAGTAGACGTGCCACCTAAGAAGAAATCTAAGGTCACAGAATCTTCAACTTCCATGGCATTTGATCGGAGGCATTTTGTGAGTTCCGCCATGGAGAAACGCTGCAGACATATGGTCGTATACCAGAATTGCATTCTAGAGAGAGATTTTGAAAACTATTACCTGAGAAAATATAGAGTTTGGGATGGGAACGATTTGCTTTTCAACTGGGCATTGCCTCAATCCCTTTAGTGAAGGAATTTTATGCCAATGCTGAGGAACATATAAATTTCAAAGTTTTTGTGTGGGATTTTTGGATCAAGTTTGATAGTGCATCCATCAACGAATTCTACAATACATGAGATATTCCTAATCATTATTACTTCAGACTACGTGAAGGAGTTGGCCTTGACATTTTGATTTGCACACTCACTCATAAATGCATCGAATGGAACGATCTGCTATTAGTGTGACTAACTTTCCTACTTCTAGTTCAACGATTACTTACAAGGTTTCGCATTACTTTATATCTGCCAAGATAGTTTCTAGTAGTAACATCAACGATGTAACGAAGGAATGGGCCTGTTGGAAACATTATCAAGAAAGTATTTTATGCATCCTTTCGAGGTCGGCCACTGGCAGTTTTGTGACACCCTTCCTTAACCATGATCTCTGTGTACAAGGAAAGTTTACACAGACGAATCTGATGAAGTGTTGCACCCCAAGCCGCCACTCACAAGGGACCTTCGGGATAGGCTTTCGATGCAACAAGACTTGCTAAGTTCATCTCAATCCTCTCACCTAGAACCACCTCTTCCACCACCTCCTAGACAAGTTACGTTATAGGGGACATAATTAGGCTATTAGAGATGATGGACTTGTGCATAACCCGTTGACATGACTGGTTACAGGTACAACTAGAGCAATTGCAAACCTCCATTTATAATCAATTTCAGTATCAAAATGCCTACATGCAGTCATGGCCTCAGCTCATCTCGAACTTACATTTCCTCTACCACCACTACTACCATCCACTCTCACCCTTCATCTCCACCGGACGGCAACGATGACAGTTAATGTCCTCACTGAGGTACTCATCCTTCCTTTTTTCTTTTCACATTAGGGACAATTTGTTATTTAAGTTTGGGGGTGTTATTTTAATAGTCGTTATCTAATAGTTTAATTGTTCTTGTGTTTCATATTGACTTTGTGTGAAAAAAAATTGCATGTTTTTATGGGCTAGATAGTATTGTTAGCAATGATGCATATATTTGGATACATGAGTCCGTTATGAATTATGAATAAGTTATATGTTCGAGTGAATACTTATCCTTACAAAGTATGATGACTTAATTACATGCGAATTAAGTACAACATTGGACTAGAAAAGGTTGATTCATAATTGAATAGTTGAATTAGTGGCTCTAGAAGTTGAATCCATACAGCCATTGAACTTATTATATCTTTAAACCAAATTTAAGATGTTTGGGTGGTTGAACTATTGTAAGAAGAAATAGATGTAGATGTGGATTCCATTTGTGCTAAATTTTGCATGGATTTTCTAAGAACAATAGGATGAAAATTGGGTGAAAAACTTAAGTTGAGGGTAGATTTTCGAGAACAAGTGTTTAATGAGGGATATTGCATTAATCATTGCAAAAGATCCCAATAAGACAATAATAATAATCTCATTGAATAACATCTCTTTGTGGCCTTTATGACTCGAGTAACTAAACTCGCAAGGGTTTAAAATCTGATGCCCTAAAGTCATCTGATTTAGAAGTCATCGGCCTAGAACTCGCTATAGGGATCATTTAGAAAACTTATGGAAGAGATGTTAGCTTATAAGATTCATAAAAAATATACATATCTGAAAGAGCATATGGACAAAAAAAGCATCACATGTCTTGATTAAGCCTTAAGCAGTTGTTTTAGAGGATTAGGCTTTTGACAAGAGGTTGGCAACTTGATTGATTCTTGGAGGCTAAAGCAGTAAAAATTAAGGAAAATCCTCATCTGTTGATATATTGAACTGTAATTAGTAAAATCCAACCAAATTTGAGTGGTATATGAACTTAGTAAATCAACTTTAGAAGACACATTGGGATGTGAAAAGAAATTAGGTTTGGAGGTGTACGAATCCCACGAGCAGAATAAGTGAATAATTGACTTTTGAGGCTTGGAATTGAACCAACTTATGATAATACAATGTTGTATTTGATTCCTCACAGGCCCACACATCTGTTTTACATTGGAAAGGTAAGTATTTAACTTTTACATTATAACTTTGAAGTAGTTCATATATTGATATCATGTATTCAATATTGAGCTGTAAAAATAGCTTATACAGCTAAATTGTTACTTTATTTCCTATTTTGTGGGTGTAGATAACTATGTGCTATTTTCTTTTTGCTCAAGGACAAGCAAAGAACTAAGTTTGGGGGTATTTGATGAGTGTATTTCACTCATCGATCAAGTACCTTTAAATCATGGTTTTTGGTTTACTTTTGAACGTTTTGATGTATGTTTCGTGCTGTTTTGTAGTTTTGACAAATATGGAGAAAAAGGGTGTTATTCGGATCTTGGAGTAAAGCCAAATAGTTTGTCGTGGAAGTAGGCATGTAATGGAAGTGAAATGAGAGAGGATTGAGGTGGAAAAGAAGCTAAAAAATGGGCAAGATTAAATAGGGCAGTAGCTTGGGTGCCACGCCGCCACATTGGTGCCCAACAAGATGGAAGAAAATCAATAGAGAGTTGGGCATCACAACACCTAGAATATGTAAGAAGCAGAAAAGCTGGCGTTGCAGTGCCAGCATATATCCCATTGTGGTGCAGCGCCGCCAGCGAAGGAAAAAGAATGCATATTTTAAAAAATATTTCTAGCAGAATCCAACCCTAATCCATCTTGCAATCTTAAGAGACTATAAATATTGACTTGAAGACTAAAAGAAGGGGGAGACGACACAAGAAGGTAAAGGAAAATAGCAATTGATTGAGAGAGAATCGACGACCTTTGGGAGGAGAAATCAAGCAGCAAAACGAGTTTTTCTTATTCTTTTTCTTCTTCATATTCTTTATTTTCAATTTAATCATGTCTTACATCTTAATTATGTACTAAAACTTCAAATCTGTGGTCTGATGTAACCTATTTGAGACATATTTTGATTATAATATATTTATTTCTTTGATATTTCCATCAATTTATTTATGTGATTCTAGCATAATGCTTTCAATTACCTAATCAATAATTGAATGATTAGATGCTTTACATTTCAACACTAAAGAGAGGGAAATTTGGACGTGATCTAAGAACAACATAGCCTAGATTTTGTAAGTTTCAAAAGAAGGTAGGAAATCTTTCAGGCTTATTCCACTTAAGAACCATGCTTGTGACAATTTTTATATTTTTAATTTGAAATAGAAATAATGAAATAGAAATATAGATATAGGGTCTATTCAGCATTGGAGAGAGAATAGGATTAATTTAGGGTTCTAGCCTTTAAATTTTGGAAAATTCATAGAAATGACAATAGAGGTTGAAAAACATTGTTGAGAGTATGGTGAAATTATTCCCTAGGCTTTCATAATTTGATAAAAACTTCACAATTTGCCTTTACTATTTGCATTCTTCATCTTAATTGGACAGTTTTTGGATAGTTTCTTTGATCTGATTTTTGCTACATTTCTGCCTATTTTCTGGACGATTTCTAGTAGATTTCACGAGCCAAAACTTTCACCTTGAAGCTCTGATACCAATTGTTGTGGAAGCTCTCTCAAAAGGATCTTCAAACGGTGGTTTTCCAGGCTCAGTCCAACGCACATTTCTCAACTAACAACCAGTCCAACCGGCTCCAAATCACAACCAATTGATTCACCTTGGTTGCTATGCAATCTTACCCACGTAGGATAAGAAAGGATGATGATTTATGGCCACAAAGGCTAGGAGAAGACACCACAAAGGTATACTATGAAAGAATCACCAATTGCACACGTTATATAAGCGTTCTGGACACTTCTGGACACCTTTTTCTCACACAAAAGGGTGGCAACCGGGATTCACTATTTCTTCTCTCAAAATTACACAATCATCATATGAAAGTGGCTAGGGTTATAGCCAAATATATACTCTAGGGTTAGGCTTTAAGTTGGGTCATTAAAGGGGTAAACGGGCCAAGATTCAAGCCATCCATAAGGAATACAATTGGGCCGGGTGTAGCTCATGGACTTGGTTGTTGGACTTAGTTCATTCATCGGCCTATGCCTATGAAATAATATTAACCTACATTAACATCATAGCCCATGATTTATTGGGTATCAAAAACCCAACAACTATGTTATCAAATGGCTCAAAATCAATGAATGTGACAATTGTGTCTACATCAAAATCATACCTAATGAGTATATGATCTTGTGTCTATATGTTGATGATATGTTAATCATGGAAAATAACTCGAAAGTCATTTGCTCAACCAACAAAATGTTAGTAAAAAATTTTGAAATGAAAGATATGGGAGTTGCTGACATAATATTAGGGATTAAGATCTCGAAGATAATTCAGTTTGTCATTGTTTTAATTACACTACATTGAGACATTGCTTAAGAAATTTAACGCGTATGACGATAAACCAGTTAAGTTACCAGTAGATTTAAGTTCACTAAGCCAAAAATACTAATTATCTCATAACTCAATTGGACTATTCACACATTATAGGTAGTTTGATGCACATTACCAACTGCAATCGTTTGGATGTAGCATATATAGTTAACAAATTGAGTAGATTTACAAGTAATCAGAGTATTGATCATTGGAAGACATTAATTAGAATTCTTAAATACTTAAGACAAGCGATTGGATATGGATTACACCACTCAAAATATCTTGCAAAGTTAGAAGGATATACCGATGCGAATTAGATATCTCACCCAAATGATTCGAAGTCTATAAGTGGTTATGTATTTACCATTGGAGGTAGAGCTGTGTCCTGATAATCATCTAAGCAAACTTGTATAGCTCGATCCATGATGGAGTCTGAGATTATTGCTTTAGATAGAGCGGAGAAGAAGTGGAATGACTTCGTAATTTTCTCGAAAATATTCATGTTAGTAAAAATCGATTTCTGCGATTAATATACATTGAGATAATCAATCAGCAATCATTAGGGCACAAAATAGTATGTATAATAGTAAGTCTCGACATATATGTCGGAGACATAATATCATTAAATAGTTGATATCAAATGGTATAATCTCAATTTAGTATGTTAATTCAAAAGAGAACTTAGCTAATCCTTTGACGAAAGGACTTACAAGAGATCAAGTATACCATCTCTCGAGGGGAATGGGCCTAAAGCCTATCAAATGGAATCATCATGGTGAAAACACAATCTTGAAGATTGAAGATCCCAAGATCTTGATTCAAATGGACAACTAAGTTATGAAAGAATCAAAACAAAGCATTTACTCACATTCCTGCAAACTTAAAGTGCTAGAGTAAAATGTGTGTAAGTATAAATGTGTACTTTAATGATTCCTATACCTTAACATTAGAAAGATAAGAGATCACCTATATAAATGTGAAGTGGGGTTGCTTCTACGAGGATTTGAGGCTTAATTCACTAAAGCACTTATGAACCCAAGAGTTGTTCAGGGCTACAAAATGAAAACAACCATAAGAATCGATGTGGTTAGATGAGTTATGGTGTTGGTACAGTTGTTTTGATTTACACAAATGGCTAAATGGTTCAAGATATCGCGTTCACCAATTAGCCTAGTAAATTCAATTGTACTCGACTAAGGAAGGTTCAAAGCCACAAGCCACCTAGCTTGAAGCTATAACTTGTCGCATGTACTCCTTTGTTAGAGTCTGCATTTCATTTGCATTGTGTAGTACATATCGCGGAATTTCCATTCATCTGGAAGATTGTTGGAATTAGTTTAACTAAAAATTTAGTTTAAGTATAACTTCGGAAAGTGATTGGTGTTAACTTTTGATCAAATATTCGGACTTAATTTGATAGTCAAATTATGAAAGTAAATAGATTAACTTGTTTTACTTGTCAAGTAGATCGTCACGGTATAGTTGAAATAGCAAAATCAATTCCGAATGAATAAGAAATTACGGTCCAAAATTAGGAAGGAAAAAGGGTAGTTGGCTAGAAAATTCAGCAACAACATCGTTCGCCAAGCGCTAGCCTATCACTATCAAGCGACGAGGCTGTCACGCTCGAGAGCGAGTGATGAACTCACTGTTTTTGACGCTCGAACAATGGGAAGGCGATAAGAGAGCGACAACAAGTGCTGAGTCTTAGACTGCGTTCCTTCAATGACAACCTTTCCCCTCTATAAATAGGACCCTTGGGACATCCATTTCTTCATCACAATGATATGTAATCATAGCATAACATTTTCTTTCCTCCTTTCATACCAAAATTCTGCATACATTTTTGTTTTTCTTTTCTTTCATATAAGGAATGCAAAAGTTAATTTCTAGTTTGCTGTTCTTATGTTTTGGAGTGCTACAAATATAAGAGGTTAGTCATTGTATCTTGAGAGTTGATTGTCATAATCCGTAGGTATTTGCAGCGCAGAATCAACTTAAAGACAAAGAGTTCAACTCTTGCCTCAACTTTTCATCATTTTCTTGCATATCCTTTAAAGTTTCTTTCTTTTTCCATCTGTTTCTTTCTTACTTCTTTGTCGTTACTCTGTCCAATTTTCGACAAAGGATTGGCAAGGATATTTCCATTTTTGTCGTCACTCTCTACATAATTCTCCAACATTTTCATTATGAACTAACTTTTGAGGTTTGTTTGGAACTCTTCTATTCATCATGTTGAACAAGACTTTAAAAGACGATGCAGTTTAAAATGCAAAACCTGTCGACGAGTCAGGTTTCATAATATCTTTGTAATTTTGGCACGAATCAATAGCTGTTGAGAAAGATGGGTGATTTGTGTGTAGATAAACATATCGGCTATTAAGTAAAATAAAAAATATAATTCAACAATAATATAACATAAAATAGAGAAGAGATTTAGCCTTGGGAGTTAAGTCAAGGATGCTGTCCTAAAGTCGTGTTACCTCTCCTTCATGCTGGTACTTTCAACGATACAAGATAGAACCCATGTGGCTTAAAGACAATTCTCCTTCTATGGGCACGATCGTAGGAAGATAAAGAACGAGTCCCTCATCGAGTTGTCAAAATAGTAAGAATATATTATGAAATTGTAGGGAGGATAATGCTTCAAGAAGTTGTCTTAAACTATAAAAAAATGACTCCCTTTTACAATGTAAAACTTAACCCCCTATAATAAAGAGAATTATCCCAATTAAAATATAAGTTACATTATGAAATTATGAGTTTTAATTTTGAAATTAAACCTGAAAATTAATAATTTTTAATTTTGAAAGATTGAAACTTATATTATATTACTACAATTCCCCACAAGTTTTAAACTTTCAAAATAAATAAATATATAATAGTGGCAACATTACGTTGTATAATAGGTATAGGCGTCTTTTGGGCTAGAACCTCACTCAATGATAGTAATTTCCATTTGAGGGAGCCATAATGGACTAAGTCTTGAATTGGGTCACTTTAGCCAAACTTCAATTGTTCCACACACAGTACCAATTTAGGCCTAGTTCATTGTGGGTAGGACTGTTAATGGCCATGTGCTCTAATCTTGATTCTAATAAGAGTCTTTAGGGATAGCCCAATCACATAGTCATGGCCTCATGACAACTCTTATATAGGTGAGTCCTTCAAAGGTGCGTGTGACCCACACCTTGCAAGAATTCTCGCTTTAGCACTCATTCAAGGTTAAACCCTTTCTAACATCACAGTATTATCAGTACTATCATCATAGGGATGAGTATAAATAAAATAATGCTATTACAAGTCACGCAGTACGAGTTATTTCTACTGCATTGAACCCTCTTCGTGGGATCTCCACTCACAAAGGTTGGTTACTTATGGAAGTGACTCTCTTATGGCTTAACCCATCCTCCTCGAAGATTTATATATGTTCATCTATGACTATATTTATTCATGTCCCTTTCGGACAGTAAATTGGTACCATCAATTTGCAAAGCTCTTATTCTTCACCTGTATTTCTACACATATGCAAAATCTTTTAAGAAATTTTTCAAAATATAATCAAATAAATACATGAAATTTTTAACATTGACTTTAGTAACATATTTGGGCATATGCATCCATTGAGCTCTTGTATTTCACCTGCAAATCTACAATTTAACTTTTAACACTTTTCGAAGCCCTTGTCTGAGTCCCATTTTTTCAAAATACATTTTTTCTTCTCTCATTTTTAACCACACATTCTTTAATAAAATCATATTATACGCAAACCCAAAACCTTTTCTTATTTTTTAACCGTACATTCTCTATTAATTTACTATTTCAAAATGCATTCTTGGAAAATAATGTGGATCAAACAGGCAAAAAAGTCAATTTTTCAACTAAGAATAATAAAATATAAGGTGTATCTATTTAAAATTTTATACATCCCCACATTTCAAAGATATTTAACTTGTGGAACTTCTTTACCATATTCCAAAATAGCCTTTTTTTTTTTTTTTTTAACATGCTTATTGGTAGGATGTCATTCACTATAGAGTAAGAAAGGATGACATCTATTACATGACGTGAAATTCAATGTACGTGACTATTGGTCAAAATTAATGTCTCACGATTTAATTAAATTGATTAAGTGACCTTTACGAGTCTAGTGACTATTTTAGTCCAGATAGAAAAATTTACAATTTCTTCCACTTGGACAACATAATTGAACCCATGATGCTCATGTATTAACAAATATTAGAAAATAAGAACTAACATAATCATAGATATATCAAATATGGTTTAATAATATTGATCTAAGCTGACATGCCTTCATAATCATCATGAATATATCAAATATGGTTAACAATGTTGATCTAAACAAACATGCCTCCATATCATAAAATGGGCTTTAGATAAAAATTATTTGCAATTTTATACTCCAAATTATCTAAACATTGCGTCAAATTTTATTAGACCATAAACAAATTTTCAAATATAGTACATCAAATATTCAGTAAAAGAAGTATTGTTTCGATCAAACAAAGTCACTTGAAATTCTAGCAATTTTAGAATATAACTCAAATTCAACGTTTACCGGCCATTCATGTTAATAACTTAAATATGAGGACTCGTGTAAAACTTAAAATAATTAAATGCCAAATAAATTATTATAATCGTTAAGATTTGAACCTTTTGAAACTTAATTTTTAACACCAATATAAGAGTCACATATCTGAATTAAATAATAAATTCACTATTATTCACATGAGTTACAATTAAATCCTTTCTGAAGGATTAATTAAACACATTATTGAGAGTTAAATCTTTTAACCATTTGGTCAAAATAAAATCATAGAATTTCTATGTAAACAGTGTAATTCATCCAATTTACATGCATGACAAAATAATAGTTTTGGTTATAATGTACACCTATCTCACTTTATATTTAGACTATAAATTTTCTCCTTTCTGTAGTTTAACTATTCACATAAAAAAATTAGAGACAATTCCAGAAGAATGATAGGAAGTGCCATTTTCAATTGGAATTATGAGAATAAAAGTCATTAGACCAATTCAGAATATAAGATATTTATAAGTCGTCTCAATTGCATCCAAATGTATGTACCCTTTGAGCCATGGAATTGTGTTGAGTACTTACTTAAGTTCTGACCAAGTATGAGATTTATAGCCATAAATTACAGCTAGACTCATAGCTCAAAACCTTGGATACTACATGAAGTAGATTGAGTTCATTGAATTTGATATGAGATCCCATATTGCGAACTATATATATATTTTTTATGTTCAAATGTAAACCATATATAGATATTAACATTAATGAAATTTTGTACCTGTCGGGATGTAAAAGCAGCTTCTCTACCGTTGCATCTCAAATAAACAACTTTAAATATTAAATCTTCGACAAAAGATTGTGTGTTGAAGAGGAACTGGGATGGGTGCAAGAAAAACACTACATAGCATTTTTTTATAATCAAATAATCTGTTCCTCATAGGCAATAAGGTAGATTTGCCCAAGAAATGAATAATCGAGGGATGCAAATTTTCTATACCAATAAAATATCTCTTTTACAATAGATACACCTATATAGTGAGGGGAATACTGTGTTAATCAATAAATAATATTGGACATTGAAATGTTTGCCATTACCCTCTATCATTTCATCAGTAATTAAAAATATAATATATTCAAATTAGAGGCCCAGAAAATGAATAATAAATTAGTCAAATTTCAATTCCAAGTAAAACAGAATTATTCCAAGTAAAAATACCAAGCAAACATCTAATTAGATATACTTAATTTTTTCTCTTCCCAATAGAGAGTGTGTGTGTATTGATCCCATATTGATTAAAATACAGTTTTTACGTTTAAATGAAATTAACTTTCAATTAATGAAGACATATATCCCAAATAAAACCGAAAATTACTGCCAAAGAAAATGTAAGCAAAATATAGTAACAACTGTGTAGAAATTCTTGGAACTGAAATGAATTTTGCTGACAAAGTCAATTAGCATTTGCTCATAATTAATAATAAACACGATTAAGAAAAATTAATGGAGGATTAAAGATAATTCTTGAAAAGGAATGATTATTTTATCTTTGTTTTCCCTCTCATTTGTATTATAAATCTCCCAGTAAAACAGCTTTGTGTTATAGTGTATGTGTGCAGGTTTGATATATTATTTCTTTTTGTCAGCACGAGAAGACTCCATGGCTTTCTCTCACTATACGCTCTCACAATATTTTATCGTAAGAGATATTCATGGACTTTTTTTCAACTAGAAACATGCTTTTGTCATTAGATCATTATTTCTTTTGCACACTCTACTACTGTAAGATAAATATGGAAGCTAAAGGAAAAGATTATCAACATTAAGTTCACCAGAAAACTAAATCCAAATGTATCAAAGAAGAAAGGTACGTTTATTGATTAAAGATCACATTTACGATTTATCTAAGAGAAAAGTTTATTTATACACAAAGCACACATTAATCAAACATCACATGAAACACTTCATGTTTAAATATTACCGTAAATCATCTACACAGAAATCACGCAACACCGACTTTAGATCGTTGGGAAAAATCTGTGATTTGTATGTAGATAAACATATCAACTAATAAATAAAATAACCAATATAATTCAACAATAATATAACATAAAATAGAAAAGATTTGGAAAGCAAGTATTGGGAGTCACCTCAAGGACGTTGTCCTAAAATCGTGTTGTCTTCCCTTCGTGCGGGTACTTTCAATGCTACACGGCTCCAAGATAAAACTCATATAGTTCAAAGCCGATTCTCATTCTATGGGTATGACCAGAGGTTGATAAAGAACGAGTCTCTCATTGAGTTGTTAAAATAGTATGAATATAGTATGAAATTGTAGAGATGATAATATTTCAAGTTGTTATCTCAAACTATTAAAAATGACTCCCTTTTATAGTGTAAAACTTAACCCCCACAATAATGAGAATTATTCCAACTAAAATATAAGTTACATTATGAAATTATTAGTTTTAATTTTGAAATTAATCCTGAAAATTAATAGATTTTAATTTTGAAAGGTTGAAACTAAATGTTCGATTGCTTCTGTTCCTAGTCTGGTCGACTACCTATAATGATCTTTGTGTTACAAGTGCTCAACTTTTGATTTGTTTTGTTTCTTTGTGCTTAAATATATGACTGTAAGGTGGATCACATCCTATTATTGGTGCAATTTGATTGGTCTAGAGAATGTGACTTGGATTGTGCTAGCTATTGAGTAATATGGACCATAGATTAAATCCAATGGTTGGATTTAATTTTGTAGTCAATTACCTATACTAGTGTTGTCACTCTCTTAATGTTAGTACAATATTTGAATTTTGAATTCAAATTAATTAGCTCTATAATTACAAGACCTATTCATTCTCTCATACTTGGACTTGGCATAACATTTGAGGGAGAGCATAGAGAGGTAACCAAGTGGGAGTTTTCCATAACTCCGGCAAAATTCTTGGTGGCTTCTGACGGATCCTTTCTCGGTATATCCATTTCCATTCCCATGGACGACGGTGAATGATCCAGTGTGGCACAAATCTGAGCTTGACATCAAGAACACTTCATTGGTGGTGTTGAAGAAGCTTTGGGTCATTTTTGGTTCGATTTTACACTTTGAGAGTTTATTATTCCGCATTGTAGTTGTAATAATCTTTTGTATACTACACTTTAAACTTTACAAATAGTATCAGAGTTTAGGCTAGTGGTAAAAAGTGTTAAAATAACCTGAAAATTGGATTGGAAGTCGAAGGGGTTAGGTTTTGTTCGAAAACAAGTTTAGCTTCAAACCCATTTTCTGGAAAAACGACACACCTGGTGGATGAACGGAGAGCACCACCAGACTCCAGACGTCAAGCAGAACATTCTGGTGCAGTGCATGTGACATACACGCTAGGGGTGGAGGCGACGCGTGAGACCACGCGCAGAGGACACAGGAGGCGCGTGAGGGCGCGTGTAGAAGATTCAACTGGAGGTCAAAAAAGACAGATTATTCCTTGATGAATTTTTAACCTTCTGGTGGTGTTGGATATCTATTTGGTGCACTGTAGAATCAGATACAGGTGTTTCCTGGTATTTCAGCAGCTTTTGGATGACTTAGGATAGTTACTGGAGGCTTTAGATCGATAAAAACTCGCATCTCTCCTTATAGGAACCAATAGATTGGTTCGCTCGATTTGCGCACTCTAACACCCTCTCGAATTTATAATTGAAATATTGTATTATTTACTGCCATATTGCTACTTGACTCTTGCGATACTGGTTATGTGTTACTTGTTATGATATCATTATTTATGTCATCTTAGAAAGTAATTTATACATAAATTGGTTTAAGCTTGCATTTGTGTGTGGGTGAATTTGCTAAGTAAAACTTTTTCGAAAACATTATTTTGTTAATATGGCCTCTCGAGTTGAATTGGTACAATTCAAAGGTAAGGGAGATTATTCTATTTGGAAGAAAAAAATGAAAGCGATTTTAATTCAACAAAAAGTTTCTAAAGCTCTTGACGATCAGGAAAAATATCCCGATACATTAAAAGCTAAACCGGATGAAATTACTGAGATGAATGAAATTGCACATAGTTTGATTATATTGCATTTATCTCATGATGTGTTAGGACAAGTTGAACGACATAAGACTACCAAAGAGTTGTGGGAAGCACTTGACAAGCTTTTTTTGGAAAAATCTCTTCCAAACAAAACACATTTGCTTCAAAAACTATTTCGTTTTAAGCTGGACCTGAAGAAGGATCTTGAATCAAATTTGAGTGACTTTAACAGACTCGTCAAGTGTTTGGCCCACAACTACAAGAAATTTGGTGATGAGTATCTAGCGGTTATACTTTTAAATGCTATGCCCGAATCTTATAGAGATGTTAGGAATGCTATCACATATGCTAGGGATACTTTGACCCAATATATTGTGACTGATGCTTTGAGGGCTAGGGAGCTAGACTTAAGAAAGAGTCGAGGAGTAGCTCGAGAGAAGAGAGTTTGTTTGCTAGATGGAGGAATGAGACGAGGGAGAACCATTTTCAAAGTAAGAAGGGCACAGGAATATCGAAAGGTAGGTCTAAGTCTAGAGATAAGAGTGGTAAGAAATGCTTCCATTGTGGCAAGTTAGGACATTTCAAGAAAGACTGTAATGACCTTAAAAAGAAACAAAGACCACATCACAATAATGATCAGAACTTAGTTGCTGTAAGTGATTCCCTCGATTGCCTACATGTTATGATTGTGTCAGGAGATTTTGACACCGACGTAAATGGTGCACGTGATAACATACATGTCATGAATATTTCTAATATTGATTTTGACACTGAGTGGGTATTAGACTCAGGTGATACTGTTCATATGTGTCTTGTTAAATTTTGGTTCTATAACTATAGAGATGTGAATCCTAGAAAAGTATACTTAGGGGATGATCGTACACACAATGTAGAAGGAGTAGGTGATATTGCTATTAGGATACTTGATGGCATCATCAGACACCTTAGAGGTGTTAGGTATGTCCCGGGCCTGGCAAGGAATCTCATTTCCTTAGGCACTCTAGAAGAAGAAGGTCATGAGTTCAAATCTCATGCTGGTACCTTAAAGATTTGTAAAGGATCTCTAGTGGTTATGAAAGGTCTCAAGAAGAATGGGTTATATATCCGTCAAGGTAAAATCTTGGATAGCAAAGAGTCGACATTATCTTTAGTTTGTGAAGATAAATCAGATCTTTGGCATAAGAGGATGGGACACATTGGGAACAAAGGATTGAAATACCTTAGTGACCAGAATTTACTTGGTAAGGATAGTATTACACCTTTAAATTTTTGCAAGACGTGTGTTCTAGGAAAGTTACACAGGGTTAGCTTTAGGATAGGTAAACACAGCATTAAGAGACCATTGGACTACATTCATACAGATTTGTAGGGTCTTGAAAAACACCCCACACATGGAGAAAATAGATTTTTTTCTATCCATTGTTGATGATTACTCGAGGAAAGTTTGGGTGTATCTCCTTAAATCCAAATCTGAAACTTTTAGTAAGTTTAAGTCTTGGCTTGGCTTAGTTGAAAATAAATGGGAAAGGGTGTGAAAACTCTTAGGACGGATAATGGTTTAGAGTTCTGCAACTTCGAATTTGATAATTTTTGCAAAGGAAATGGTATAATGAGGCACAAGACTGTAAGACATACCCCTCAACAAAATGGGGTAGCGGAGAAAATGAATCGGACTTTAATGGATAAAGTCAAATGTATGATGATTAATTCTGGGTTGTCTAAAGGTTTTTGGGATGAAGCCGTGTGCACTGCTGCCTATTTAATAAATAGGCCACCTTCTAGTTCTGTTAACTTCAAGACTCTTCAAGAGTTATGGTATGGAAAAACCCCAGATTTGTCACATATTAGAGTGTTTGGTTGTGCGGCTTATGTACATTAGGTTGAGGGCAAATTGGACCCTAGGGCTACTAAGTGTGTCATGTTAGGTTATCCAAAGGGAGTAAAATGATATAGACTATGTGTTTTAGGTGTAAAGGGCATTAAGATTATTAACAATAGAGATGTAAAGTTCAATGAACTTGATATGCCTTGTCTTAAAAACCTAGTAAGTCAGAACAAACAAACTGAGGAAGGAGAATCTTCTACTGGAAAGAAGATGGAATTTGAGACGAAGAGATTAGGTGATAATCTAGAGGATATTGAAATCCAACCTCAAAAAGAATCTGATCAAGAAGCAGTGATAGAATAACCTGAACTTGAAATTCCTGAAACTGTTGTCCCTAATCAAGAAACATCTGTAGGTACTAATTTGGATGATTACCAATTATTAGTGAGGAATAGAGAGAGAAGACAAGTGAAACCCAATTTGAAATTCTCTTCAAATTTGATGGAATTTGTCCTAGTTTCAGGTGAAGCCTTGCAGTCAGTTGAACCGACTTCATTTGAGGAAGCAGTTAACTGTGAAAATTTTGAAAGTTAGAAAAAGGCAATGAGAGAAGAGATCCAATCTCTAAACAAAAATAAGACTTGCAAGTTGGTTGAAAAACCAAAGAATCAAAAGGTAGCCCATTGTAAATGGATCTACAAGTTAAAAGAAGGAGTAGGACCTAAAGACCCTTTAACATACAAAGCTAGGTTGGTTGCGAAGGGATAGACTATAATGAGGTATTCTCACCGGTTATTAAGTATAAAACTATCAGATTAGTCTTAGCCTTAGTTGTCCAATATGATTGGGAGTTGGAGCAACTAGATGTTAAGACAGCTTTTCTTCATGGGGAATTAGATGAATTGATTTTCATGTCTCAACCTCAAGGGTTCGAGGTAAAGGGAAAATCAGAACTTGTGTGTTTGTTTAGAAAGTCCTTATATGGTCTTAAGCAGAGTCCTAGGCAATGGTATAAGAGAATTGATGCTTATATGCTTAAAATTGGTTTTAAGAGGAGTGAATTTGATGCATGTCTATATTTTAGTAACTCTAAAATAGGCTGTGAAGTTTATTTATTGTTATATGTGGATGACATATTGCTTACTAGTCCTAGTAAAGCTGAAATCATAAAGATGGAAAACCTTTTAAAATCAGAATTTGACATGAAAGACTTAGGAGAGGTAAGAAAAATCCTTGGCATGGTTATTAAAAGGAATAGGACTGATAATAGGATGACTATTAATCAAGAGTCTTATTTGGATAAAGTGATAATCAAATTTGGTATGAAATTTGCTAAGTCTGTCAATATACCATTAGCTGCACACATGAACTTATCATCTGCACAATGCCCTAAAACTGAAGAAGAAATGCATGAAATGAGTAATGTTCCCTATGCTAATGCCATTGGGTCTGTAATGTATCCTATGATTATCACAAGACCGGACCTTGCATATGCAGTTAGTTTCTTGAGTAGGTTTATGTCTAACCCAGGTAAATCACATTGGACTACACTTAAATGGCTATTAAGATACCTAGTTGGATCTTTAAAAAGGGGATTAGTGTTTGAAAAAAGAAGTAACAAATTAGAACTTAAAGGATATGTAGATTCTGACCTTGCGGGGGATAAAGATAAGAGGAAATCTACCACTTATTACTTATTCACTTTAGGTGATAATTGTATCACTTGAAAATCACGGTTGCAACTTATAGTTACACTCTCCAGCACTGAAGCAGAATATGTTGCATTAAATGAAGCTGTAAAGGAATGCATGTGACTGAAAGGCCTTCTATGTGAATTAAACTTCTTGAATGATAATGCTATGATTTTTACTTATAGTCAAAGTTTATTGATGTTGTGTAAAAATCCTGTTTATCATGAACGTACTAAGCATATTGAGGTGAAGTATCACTTCATTAGGGAGAAGTTAGCTTCTGGTGATTTTATATTGCCTAAAATTCTAACTGATGATAACCCTGTAGATGTTGGAACAAAAGTACTTGCGGTTGGTAAGTTCAACAAATGTTTATCAATACTAAGTATTGATAATGATTAATTGTTGTGCAAGTGCTAAGTTGGAGTAAGCGATGATGATAAAAATAAGATCACACTAATGGATATCACTTGTAACCGGGGAATTTGGTGATGGATGTTATGTGATCTAAGGTGAAGATTTGTAAGGTGGATCACATCCTATTATTGGTGTAAGTTGATTGATCTAGAGAATGTGACTTGGATTGTGCTAGTTATTGAGTAATATGGACCATAGATTAAATCCAATAGTTGGATTTAATCTTGTGGTCAATTATCTATACTAGTGTTGTCACTCTCTTGACCATAGTACAATATTTGAATTTTGAATTCAAATGAATTGACTCTATAATTACAAGACCTCTTCATTCTCTCTTACTTGGACTTGGCATAACATTTGAGAGAGAGAGAGAGAATAGAGAGGTAACCAACTGGGAGCTTTCCATAACTCCGGCGAAATTCTTGGTGGCTTCTGACGGATCCTTTCTCGGTATATCCATTGCCATTCACGTGGACGATGGCGCATGATCCAGTGTGACACAAATCTGAGCTCAACATCAAGAACACTTCATTGGTGGTGTTGAAGAAGCTTTGGATCATTTTTTGTTCGGTTTTACACTTTGAGAGCTTATTATTCTATATTGTAGTTGTAATAATCTTTTGTATACTACACTTTAAACTCTACAATGGCGTCTTTCAGTTGGAGAACAAACTAATCGCCATTTGTACATTTTATTGGATTCTTCTGAATTCTGACTTCTAGATATCTATCTATTGTCATTTTCATTATTCCTTATGCCAGTTTGGGACGGTTTTGGAATTGAAGTAATGAAATTCTGCAACTAAATGTCAACTCTAGAATTTTACAGGTGTTGCTCCCGTTTTGATATTACTGATGTTACAAAGAAATTTATATGAACTAGTTAATTTAGCTCAAACCTAGGATATAAAGAAATTCTGCAACTAAATGTCTAATTTTTTAATTTGCTTATTTTAAATAAGCCAAATTAATTTTTTCTCTAAATAAATTTGGTAACTAGTTAATTTAGCTTAAACCCAAAAATATGATTTTCCTATTTTTAATTTTCACTCCAAGCCCAACTTAATCAAATTGACCTAAGTTTTACCCAAATCTATTATTCTACCGTAGTGTCATTTCTACCATTTTGGAAAAATCGAATTGAAACTCGACAACTCCTTAATTATTGTAAACTCGCTATCGTCCTCTTCCTATGATTTTAATAATCAAATCTATGAAGAACTTAGTCAAGAAAGATACAGAAGACATATAAGATTGAACTACGTTATTTTGTAAGAGTTAAGATTAAACATGTCATTAGTTGAATTAATGTAGTTTAGTAAATCTTAAAAAATTAATTATAGCAGAGAACTTGGGAATCGAATGGAATGGAACTGACCGAATGAAACCGAACTTGAATGATTTTATAATTAAATATGGATCCAACAGTTCCACATATTAAGTATTCGAAAATTTCTGGTCCGGTTCAATTCTTATTAGAACTTAACCAAACTAGACCATGCCCACCCCTAGCCATGCCCACCCCTAGGTAAATCGATTTTTATATAATTTTTTATTTTTTAGAATTTATAGACTGGTTAAAAAAATATACAAAGTCAAAAAACTCTAATTTGAATATTAATATGTCTAAAAATCTAGACTTTAACCATAAGAAATAAAGATTGATTTATAATTTTTGGCCTTTCGCTTCACATCAACTTGTTGCATTTTAGATGTTAGTAGATGTTAATCTTTACAATTTGAGCTTTCTATAAATCTCGAAATTCAAGCTAGATTGTGGTGTTGTTAACTGATGAAAATCAAAACGTTCATTCTTTGCAATTAGATTTTTTTTTGGCACTATTTATAATCTCAAGTGATTTTTATTTTTTTATTTTTTATAACGCATGGCAATTGAACTTGATATATTTATAGCTTGTGTTGTAGTGTGCCTTTTTTATTATCTTGATTTCGTGTGCAATTTTGAAATATAATTTTTCATTTCTTATTCAAATGGAGAGATTTTGATATGTGGACTGCAATTTCTTGAACTATATGATCTAACTAATATTTTATGTCAGTTTGTTTTAAAAGTAGAAGAATTTAGACATTGTCCATAATTAAATTATACATTTTGGCATGTCTCACTTATGGATCAAATAAGATTTATTAAGAAAAAAATCATTTCTTCTTACACTATAGTTTAACTTTTGATGTGTTAGTTTTTTCATCTTTTCGTGATTTTTAGTCTCCACCATTCTGAGCCATGTAGTAGAATTTCTTAGCCTCTAGATGATTTCTCAGCTGGATTTTCTCATATACACGAAAAATTTCTAGATCCACTCGGAACATTGATTAGATGGCTAACGGTAACCACCACTCAAAATGGTGTAAAGAAGAAGAAGAAGAAGAAATCAAGTGTTATTCATTATACGAATATCAATACGGTCTTATGGTTTTCTCCATCCAGCTGATTCTTGAGTGGACGACCAACTTGCCTTTAATTCCATTAAAATTTGAATTTATTGTTTTATTTAGCAATTTGTTTAGCCATTTTCTTTTCCCCGAAGCTTTAACCTTGCATGAATTTTTACCTAAGGGGGATGATTGGAAGCAAAGGTTCAAGACAGGAGTAGTAGATGCAGCCCAAAAATTGAAAAATAAAGTATGTAGGCAGAACACCAGAGTTTGAAGCCCAATAAACACGAGCTCTAAGCCCAAGATTCGCGTTAGCAACAGCAGTTCCTTCTCTTCTTGTGTGAACTTCTTGCATCACTTTGGTATGTCTCTGTCTAGAATAAATAAAATCTTGGGTTCTTCTGACTGGCTTTTGATCTAGTTGTGGTAGCACTTCTCTCTCCAAAAATGTATTGACGATTGGAATTTAGTGTAGTGGATGAAATCAGATTCATTCATGTCGTACATGAACTTTACGTGTTGAATTTATATATACCATATATGCAACATACCGTATTTACAGCATATCGTATATGCAAGAACATAGCATACCGTATATGCTACCTACCGTATATGCATATATTGTCTTTAGATACCGATTTTGCACTTACGCATACCGAAATTGTAGAACACCATATATACAGTGAACAAGACAAAATCTAGTAGATTTAATTTTCAATAGAGTAAACAAATTAATTTGATCAACTAATCTAGTTGGCCAAATAACGCAAATTAATTTTTAATAAACATAAATGAACGACAAAATAATAAAACTGCAAGTTATATGAATCACATAAATAAATAGCAGAAACATATAAATAACGGATGAACTTTCGATCCGAAGCCTGTGCGAGCACAGTTTCTTTTAAACAGATTCGCCCCCTCACCGTAAGCGCTAGAGATTTAATTCGAGCATCTGTTTCCCAATATACAACGTTAAAATCTGTAGAATCTGAGCACCACAGATACTACTCCGATGAACTGACTCGTATCCGAATAATATCACCACAATGACGATGCTAAACAGAAATCAAGATGCAGACAAAAAAAAATGCAAATGTTTTTCTCCTATTTTCATGTGTGTTCTGGAATTATTGGAGAATGAGAACTTATATAGATAAATCTGTCATTAACTCTATGGCAATAAATACTAGAGTCACTTTAGTTTCTGTGAGTTTTGGAAGTTTCAAAAACTCAAAAGTCAGTGGAGAAAGCAAGAAAAAAATTGCAGAACATGGACACTCCAAATGGGCCAATTTTTGCTCCGTTCGGTCCGACATTCGTGTACACAGGTTGCGCCCGCACACAAGTTCAAGGCTCAATGTACAATTTCATTCCTGGATTTGCACCCCCTACACGCACACGTGAAGACAAAGTATAATTCTATATAAAATAGTTCATACTTTCTTCATTTTCCTATATGGGATTAGTTTTATTTTTCCACATAAACCATCTTCCAATGGTCATCTTTGAACTCCAATTTTTCATTCATCTATTCATCAATTTTGGCAAATAAATATATGGTTTCAATGCTCTCACGGAGGAGAACAATGATCAACTTCCATCTTCCAAATTGGACCAACGGGTCCCACTCAAATTTTATGTCAAAATCATCCACTCGCCCATTTTTTCCAACATTGACTTCAAGATGTGTTGCTATAGACATGAATGTAGCTACCAAAAGCGTCATTTGATTAGATTTTGATGCTCAAATACTTGTGTTAATGGGATTGCAAGAATTAAATACATTTATGTTTAGATTAGCACATCATCGACTTTGGTCTACGAAATTCGAGTTTCTAATCAACGTGCTAATGAGTGACTTGTCGAAGATAAAAGTTAAATAAATAAATATATTTATATCGGTCAGCTTAGTTTTATATAAGGCAGTTGAACATAGATCTTTTTCAAATTTTCATGACTTGTGAACGAAGACTTGAGAAATATTCAGGTCCAAGGAAGGGGCCGTTTGAGAGTGATTTTTCACCCCAAAAAATTAATCTTTTGACAGTTATTTCACTATTTCAGCCTTAAATTTTGACTTCTTCTATCACAAGTGGCCCCCACTTTCCTCCTTATGATCAAAAAATCAATTTTCAAAATCGCTCCCAAACGGGGCCGAAATGGTGCCATGAAACTTTGTATATTATGATATAGGATTAAATCAACAAATGTCCATCTAACTTTGTAATGAGTGTCACCATGGCATTCAATTTATTTTTGTTTCATCATGGTCACCTAACTTTATATTTAGTATCATAATGACCACCAAATTTAATTTTATTTTAACTTGGTCATTAAATGTCATAACACGTTTCACCATGATCACCTAATTTTATATAACGTTTTGCTATTGTCACTCAACTTCTTTTTACCATTTTTCACTAATTATAAAAAATGATAAAATGGTAACTTTGCATTTTATATAAAATATATTCAAAAATATAATAAAATGAAATTTTATTTTAAAAATATAACAAAATAAAAACTTATTTTATTAAAATGTTACTTAAAAAAATAAAATCAAATAAAAACTATTTTGGAAAAAAAAGTTCAAAATGAAATAAAAATTATATTATAAGAAAAATGTCTTTAAAATAAAATAAAAATTATTTAAAAATGTTACTTAGAAAAATAAAATAAAATAAAATGTTATGTTTAAAAAAATTTACTTAGAAAAATAAAATAATATAAAAATTTATTTAAAAAAATGTTTTTAAAATAATATAAAACTTATGTTAAAAACTTTGTCAAAATAAAAAAATTATTATTATTATTTTAAAATTTAATTTTTACATATAGTGCAAAGTTACAATTTTACCTTTTTTTAATTAGTGGAAATTGTGAAAAGAAGTTGAGTAGCCAGGCTGAAATGTTATATAAAATTGGTTGACCATGTTGAAATCAAATCAAATTGGATAGCTATCGTAATACTAAGTATAAAGTTAGGTGACTATGGTGAAATAAAATCAAATTTAGTGGCCATGGTGACACTAAAATTGGGTGGCCTATGATATATGGTTCATCTGTGATGTTTTGTGATTTCCAACTCAATTGGCAAATGGAGATTGAAATTTTGGTTTCTAAAACCCTAATTTATAAGGTCAAAATACGCAAAACGTTAAGGTTGTAGTTGGTTTGGTTTTCCATTTTCAATTTCCAAACGGTTTTTAATTTTCTGCGAAAACGCGCTTTGGCATTTTCTGCATTTTGAACATTTATAACTGAAAACGCTAAAAATAATAAAAAATCGTTTTGCGTTTTCAATTATAAATTTTACCTCGTTTTTGAAAACGCATTTTCAAAAACGACGAACCAAACGCGTTTTCCGCATTTTCGAAAACAAAAAACGACCTATGGCTCAAATAGTTTTGTTAATGGGGATTGCAAGAAGCGGATACATTTATGTTTAGTTCGATATATCATCAACTTTAGTCTAGGATAGAGGTGTCAATTTGGCTCGTCGGTTAGAATGGCCTATGGCTCAACCTTGAAAAAGTTTGAGTCAACGCCACTTGATGCTCAAGCCTGAGCCCATTTTGGAGCGTCGACTCGAGCCTAAGCCAGCCCGTATCACGGGCCATATATATATATCTATATCTATATATATATATATATATATAGCTTTGGCAGCTACGTGTAGTTGCACGGTACTAAAATTCTCAACAGTGGCTCCACATTTTTTTTAGGGAGAAGCTGCCTAGCTACCTAAAAAAATACGAGTTGGCTCGACTCGATAAGGTCCGATCCGAAAGTTTGGGACGAGCCTAGCTTTTTTGGCGAAGCGAAAGTTTGGCTCAGTTCGGGCGAAAAAAGGCATGTCCTATTTTACTTGAACCAAGCCCGAGCACTCCATTCGACTTGTTGACATCCCTAGTATAGGAAAATCAAGTTGCAAACTGATGTGCTAGTGAAAGACTTATCAAAGATAAAAATTGTATAAATCATTTTTCCAATTTTCATGGCTTATGAACAAAGACTCGTGTCCAAATTTGTGTAAGAAAATGCCTCTAAAATATGCCTTGTGATCAATTTATGTAGCGGTGGCTTCACGGTTATAGACGGTGATCATTAATACTTTACACGAATATAACTAAGCATATAAGACTCATTTAGTCCATGTTTGTCTCTCGTTAAAATGCGATTTTTAGGGAAAACAAATTTTGAAATAGTGAGTTTTTTGGTAGAATGTATGGTTAAAAAGTAGGAAAAAAATTTAATTTACATATAATATATTTTATAGTGTGAAAGCGTGGTTGAAAAAGAGTTATTATTATTATTATTTTTTTTTTTTTTCTTTTTTTTTTTTTAAAAAGAGAGTTTTGAAACAATGATAAACAAATAAGGACTTAGTTGGACGCAGCATATATTGTCACATGCCATTTGTAATTATACTTTCAATTGTTATCAATTAGGTAACTGTAATTTAACAAAATCAGCAAGACTGATGGCGATAATAATGAAGAGAATTCTCAAGCTCAGTGTTTTCACGAACATAAGGGAATTCAAATCCCACAAAAAGAGTTAAAAACTCATGGACCAGAAATTCAAATACATATAGGAGAGCATATTACTCCTCAGTGTTCGCAAGTACAAATGGATATTCAAAATCCAAAAGAAAATGTTGAAATCCAACCACTTGTTGGTATAAATACTTCAATTGCAGGTAAAAAGTTCTATGTGATCTATGATGGACTACAAAGAGGTTTCTATACAAATTGGGCTCAAGTTGAACCACTTGTGAAAGGAAAGCCCTACAAACACAAAAGCTTCAAAATTTATACAGAAGCCCAAAAAGCCTTTTCAAACTTCCATGAAGCTAAAGGCCAACGTTCAATGCCATACAAGCCACTTTTTGAATATGACAATATTCATTTGAGACCGAATTATTGTCAAAACTTAAATCCAAGAGCAAGGCCCAGATTTCTAGCCCAACTCTTTCAACCACCATCAAGGGAAAACTAAAGGATTAGATTGATATCTTTTAAAGATACAATTGAATCTCATAAAGGAAGTATTTTCCTGTTCACTTAAGGATTTATTAGGTTTTGATTCCTCAGTATCAGATTTTATTGTCATAAGATTTTCATTGTTTCCAATATTAATCTTTCTTACAATATTTTCAATTTTTTGTAATTCTTCATCTACAAATGAAAGAATCCCAAAAGCATAAGAGAGTCCAATTCTTAGTGGAATTACAATGCAAGATTTTCTTCAGTATAAAGAAGAAGCAAGATTTGTGGGAACATTTGTCCTAGAAAAAGGATACTACGGGACAATGGAAAAGAAATTTGGACAATTCATCTTCTTTGAAGGAGCTGATCCAACAATGGTACAAACGGCATTTCACTATGGATTAATCAAGATGACAATTCTTAGTGAATCAATCCAGAAGATCGATAACAATTTGATTAAAGTCTTAAAAGATTTTAAGAAATTTGTTATTAAAGATAAAAAATTGCAAATGATGCTAAATAAACAGTACAATTCCTTTCTGCAACGAGGAAGGGTTCCTTATCAAAGGATATCACCATATTCAGATCAAAACCATGCCGGAAGCAAAAGGAATTAAAATTGACCCTTTATTCTCAGATTATCTTGAGCATAAAGAAACAGAATTTGAATGGTTAACACAACCATCTAGAAGATCTTTGGAAATCAATTTTAATGACCAAAGAACATTAATTAAAGAACAAAGACCACTTCTAACAGGAAGTTTATCTTTAAACAGAAAATCACTTCCAAATGTTAAATGGAAGGAAGAAGCTGAAACCAATCAAAGTAGACAATTAAAAGAACTGAGCAAAATAGTCAATGAAATGGCTAAAGCCATTTATGAAGAAGAATAATATGTCTATTGTAGATATATTAAAAGAAATAAAAATGTTAAAAGACAGTATTGAAGAAATTAAGATACATCTTAAAAATCTTTAAGAGAATACGGAAAAATCTATGGAAAAGCACTCTGCTGTAATTATAGCAGGTGGCCATTAGGGAAAACAGTCCAAGTGATTCAACAAAGTGAGGCAAAGGAGTATACAGAAAGAAAGCGTAAGAAGAAGCCATCAATCCATACATGCTGTAACTTTAACTTTGTTCAATTGATCTTAATTTATTTCAATAAAGTTGTATTTATTCCATGTTAGGTGCTTGCTTTAAAATCATCCATTAGTACCTACTCTCGAGTATATGCTTCAAGAGGATTTGCACAAGGATAGATTAGAAACCTTTTAAAATGATACCATATTAGCATATTCATTAATTGTCACGTCATCAATTTCTGTTAGTAAAATTGAACGAAGTTACCTTAATTAAAATTAAAGCAAGGTGCAGCTACTTGATTGAAATCAAAATAAATGAAGTTTTTTTTTATTGAAATTAAATTAAAATATATTTATTTAATTAAATAAAATTGAAGTTCAATTGCCTAATCGACATTAAACCTCTCTTTAGGTGCTTGTTTTAAAATTATCCATTATAAATTCTCCAATTCTCATCTTCGAAGATCATAAACATCAGCACTCCTCGCCAATAGGATTGATAGCTATAGGTTCTTACTTCTTTCACAAAATTAAATGGTTATGCCCATCTAGTCTATAATATATTAAATATTACATTAAGTGAGAATTATTTTTTATTATTTTATTCGACTACTATATCTTTACTACAATTCAATCATTTTAATAGTAACTTACTTTTCATTTTTAAATATAATAATATCAATCATTCTTTGGACAATGCCATCCTTGCTACAATTTAATTATTTCAATAATACCTTACTGAATATGTATTTAACTATTTCAATAATGGTTCACTTTTCATTTTTCAGTATGTATTTAATGTATTTAATCATTTAAAAAATATTATCATTAATTATATTGTCAACTATTCACTAATGATGAATGTACATTTTACATATTCATTATCTTATTGTTTGGGTTTCAATATATATTTAATTTATTTAACGATTTGAACAATATTATCATTAATTTTTTGTCAACTATTTAGTTATGATAACATATTCACTCAACTTGATTGGACAATAAATTAAATTTATTAATTTTTTTGGAACAAATGATGAATATTTTGAGAATTTTCTTACAATTGATTTATTTAATGAATGTTAAGATACATAGGAAAATCAATATATTTAATTTATTTATCCATTAACAATATTATTATCAATTATTCTGTAAATTATTTAGTTATGATTAATGTGCATTTAACAGATTCATTGACTTGATTGAACAATAATTTACATTTAGTAAAATTTTTGGAACGAAAAATGAATATTTTGAGATTTTTTTTCTTCCAATTGATTTATACAATGAATGTCAAGATAATGAGGTAAATGAAAAGACATAATATAAGGTGCAGATTACTCGATGAGTACTCTATGTTGAACACCCCATTCTAGACCATCGACCACAACGAGGCCCTCTACTTGCATGCTAAGCCATCTACTGCTACGAGGCCCTCTATATCCATGATAGACCATTGACCACTAGAGGGCCTCTATTTGCAGGCTAAGTCATCTACTGCTACGAGGCCTTCTACATCAATGCTAGGCTATCGACCACTACGAGGCCCTTTACTTGCTTGCTAGGCCATCAACCACTACGAGGGCCCTTCTACGTCCACGCTAGGTTGTCGACCACTATTAGGCCCTCGATGTTTATATTATATGAGGCAAGTACAACACTTAACTATAAGAGCATCCTTAAATTGGATGGAAAACCATTTACCGGTTATCATGGACACATCCAGCCACTAGATAGTTGGAGGTCCTCAACTCAGAATGTAGGGATAGTGGACGGTGATACGTGAGACGTGAGGCACAATAACTGCCCAGTAGTTACATGACTTCAAGCATGTATAAATACTTTTAAAGCGAGATAGGTATGGAGATTGAAATTTTAACTATCTGAATACACATTTTATCTTTTCTTCCTAAGTCTACATTCCCAAATCCTTTACTAATTCTCACGTAAAGGTATAACAGGGGAGAAAGCCTCAACCTCTAAGATGGCACGATGGTTTGTTTTATAACTAATTCATTGGCGTCGTCTGTGGGAACCCACTGAACTAGAAAGCGATATCAAGAAGACGAACTATAAGTGATACGCGCTTGGTCGGGAATACGACGGAGACAGAGTCAGAGTCAGTTGCGAGGGGTTATAATCCACATCCACGACTAAAGTATGTGACGAGAACCAATTCAGTACTCTGAAAACTCTCCTGCAAAGTCAATCGTAGAGAGCCACAGTCCCACTATTGAACTCGAAGAAATTTATGTGCGAATAACCGCCTCAAGAGACACCTGTGGTTGTCCCACTTGTCATTCAGCCAGCGGCAAGAGACTTAGGGCTCTACGGATCACAATTCTATAGCTCCTACGGCCTGTGGTAGACTTGAAATGGAAGAAATGATTACTCAAAAGATAGACGACGCACTATTCAGGAGGAAGGACAGAAACAAGCAAATGATTTTGGATTTGCACCCAAGATTATGGCGGTCCCGACCTATAGGTTTCAAATAGCCTATGATAGAGGCATACGACGGAGTCATGGATCCGTTTGACCTCCTGTCGACCTTTGTTGATTTGACGAGACTCTATGCAACTCTGGACATAGTGATTTGCTGCTATTTTCTCCCAATACTTAAGAGAGAGAGGCCAAAGACTGGATAGCAACTTTGGCCTCACGATCTATTGAATTATTTGATGAGCTCTCTAGGAGTTTTGTGGCTTATTTTTTTAAATAACAAGAAGAAGAGGAAGACAGTCATTGATTAATATAGATCGTACAAGAGAAGAACAAATCTTTGCAGAAGTATTGGGCTAGGTATAAAAGACCTTCAAATGTCTGCAATGGTAATTGCATTGATGAATGGGATGTGGAATCGAGCCTTTAAGATGTCACTGTCCAAGAGTCCCCAGAGTCGATGCATGACTGCTGAAGAAGAAAGACAAGTATTGATATGATTCAGGAGTCGAGTCTGACGAAGGCGAGTACGAGACAAGACCCGTTGATAGTCGATGGCAAACTAATGACACGATCAAGGGAAAAGCAAGTGAAACAAGTGATGGGATTGCTCGTTCAAGAAACCATTGATGGAACCATGTTCGGGACTCAAAATGGAGCAACTTTCATGTTCGGGTCGAAAGTCGAATCAACTTGGATCAGTTTGTTATCAAGGGACGAAACTGGAGGCTGCAAACAAGCCTGTGCGACCGCACTGTAAAAATACCATGCGGTTGCATGGTGGCATACCGAAACTCAAATTGGGATTTTTTTTGAACCATGCAACCGCATGAAAATACACCATGCGGTCGCACAGGCTAAAAATATGGCGAATTTTCCAATTTTGGCAAATTTTCATAATTTGTTAGATTTTGATTCTTTTCCATATTTTGGGAATTATGATCGACTTTTGCACTATTTTTACCTAGTTTTTAGGTTTAGTATAAATAGAAGTTTCCATTCAATTGTTAAAAAACTTTTGACATTATTGATATTGAATTAAAGTGAGGCGTATTGTCTTCTCTTCGTCGTTCTTTATTGAACAACTTCGAACTTATCAAGTGTTAACTTGTGACATTCAAACAACCGGATTTAATTCTTGGATTGCGTGATCAAGGGGTCTTTCAAGCGTCGTTCTTGTTGGGTTTTTTGGTTCGACTTTCTTTTAGGTTAATCATAAACTCTTGGATTAATTTGGCTTTCTTGGGTTCGTCAATCTCGTTGTGGGTTTCGTAGTCAACGTTGCTACGAGGTTCGTATCAAGTATGTTGACATTAAAGAAGCAGAAAAAGTCATGAAAAATCTCAGAGAAAGATGGGTGATAAAAAGTCACAAGCGAAGGGCGAGTGATGAATGAAAACTTACTGACAAAAATAAGTTGAAAAATGAGTGCATAAACAAGGGTTACGCTTAAGATCGATTGATCCGATAAATGAGAGAAGAGGTCAAGGTCTTCATCCTTTTGAACACCTTGCGTGCAAAGTTGTTGATGGAAATACAAAACATAAAGGATCTCAAATGGCCAAAGTCAATGTTAACGCCTTTCCGCAAAAGAAATCAAAGTATTATCATTTCATAAGGATCACGAATATGATATTGGAGAGTACTTGCAACTAAAGGAGGAGAATGAGCACCTTTTAAGATGAGGGATCTTGACCAGGTATGTGAGAAATAATAGAGGTAAACACAAAGTAGAGGGTCATCCACCCATCTAGACCCTAGGTGATAAACATAATCATTGGAGGGATAGCAGCGGCTAAGAAAATTTTTGCATCC
Organism: Olea europaea var. sylvestris; assembly: GCF_002742605.1. Taxonomy (NCBI): domain Eukaryota; kingdom Viridiplantae; phylum Streptophyta; class Magnoliopsida; order Lamiales; family Oleaceae; genus Olea; species Olea europaea. The sequence goes on from NW_019236545.1 coordinate 73,249, forward strand.
TTCATTGGGGTTTGCTCTATCCAGAAGAAAGCAGGATTCAATCAGAGTATCACTTTTGGGAAAGAAGACTTGATTGGTGTAGCACACTCCGTGATAATGCTCTGGTAGTGGTGGGTGACATAGCAAACTTTAACGTTAGGAGAGTGCTGGTTAATGGAGGAAGTGTAACAAATGTTCTCACTTAGGATGCCTTTTTGGGTTTGAAGATCTTTCCTGAAAAATTGAAAATCATGACCATCCATCTGTTAAGCTTTGGATAGATGACAATGATACCAGAGGGAAATGTGGAGCTTTTGATCACGCTAGGCATGTATCCAATGATTGTTCTAGTCATGAGAAGTTTCTTAGGTATCAAGACCCTCATGGCCCATAATGCCATCCAGTGCTGTCCCTCAACTTATCATCAGGTCAAGGGGGCGATCAAGCCACTCGATATGAATGAAAAAAATTTTGGTATCAGAGGGACGGGAGTTTTGTATTGGAATAGATTTGAAATCGAATATGAAGAATTGGTAAGCTGTTTGACTGGTAACCTAGGCGATTTGCATGGAGTCCAAGCGATATCCTAAGGATCAACCTAATGATTACCCAGCAATGTCTCGGTATCCTACTAGGGCCAAGCCAGTGAAACAGAAGAAAAGAAACCTTGCTTTATAGAGGCAAGTGGAGATGAAAATAGAGATTGAGAAATTATTGCAGGCGGGTTTCATTCGGGAAGTGCAATACCTCAAGTTGTTGGCTAACAACGTGCTTGTATAGAAATTAAATGGATAATAGCGTATGTGTGTAGAATACACCGAGTTGAGCAAGGTATATCCAAAAGACTTATACCTACTTCTTTGAATAGATCGCCTGATGGACGCCACTTCAAGTCATGAGAGGCTCAGTTTTCTCAATGTATTTTTCGAGTATCACCAAATTTCCATGATCGAATCCGATTAGGAAAAGACGCCATTTATTACTGACTTTGGGACTATTACTATACGGCCATGCCTTTCGTTCTGAAAAATGTCGGGGCAACTTGTAAGAGGATAGTGAATAGAGTCTTTCATAAATTGATTAGGGATATTATAGAGACCTATATCAATGACATGGTAGTCAAAAGTGCCAAGACTAGCAACCACTTGGCCTGCTTGTAGAAAGAGTTTGAGGTCGCCCGACATCATAGATTGAAGTCCAATACGAGTAGAAATGTGTTTTCGGTACCACCAGTGGAAAGTTCCTAGGCTTCATGATCATGCAGAGGGGCATTGAATTAAACCTAGATAAAATCGAGACAATCTAGAGAAGAAAAGCCCCACTAGTAAGAAGGAGGTCCAAAGGTTAACAAGATGAATAGTAGCACTGAATCATTTCATAAATCAAGCAGTAGATAAATGTTAACATTTCTTCAAGGCCATTGAGGGCTTTACCAATTTTGAGTGTACCTAAGAGTACAAAAAGTCACTTGAGTTCTTGAAGCAATCACTACATCCATTTTACTACGTAAACTAAGTGCTAAAGGACGCAGAGACAAGATATAGCCTGGTCGAGCAACTGGTGTTCGCATTGATCGTTGCGGTTAGAAAATTGAAGCCATACTTTCAATCTCACATGATACAGGTAATAATCAATCAGCATGTTAAGCAGATTGTACATTGACCAGAAACTTCGGGAATACTGTTGAAATGGTCAATCGAGTTAGGTGAGTTTAACATTGAATTCAAGCCAAGAACAGCTATTAAAGCATAGTTTCTAGCAGACTTCATTGTCAAGCTTACACTACGACTGAGCAGCTGACGGGATAAGAGGCCGATTGGAAATTTTTTTGGATAGATCCTCGAACGGTGAGGGATCTGGAGCAAGGATCATAATGATAGTCCCAAACTTTCGAAGAGTTGGAATACTCAATACATTACGAATTCTTGAATATAAATAATGATGTCGAGTATGAGGTGGTGATCACTGGCCTAAGCTTGGCAGCCAGACTAGGGATGTCGTCGGTAGAGATTTCCAGCGAATCTCAGTTGATAGTTAGGCAGGTAAAGGAAAAATTTAAAGGAAGGGACGAAAAGATGACAACATATCTGATGAAAGTAAGAGACTTGAAAAGAGGATTTATAAGCTTCAAGATAGCTAAGATCCCTCGAAAAGATAATGAGCGAGCAAAGTTATTGGCCAGACTCACGTCTGCTGACCTGAGGAATTTACGTCGCATAGCAAACATGTAAGTCTTGTAACAACCTAGCGTCCAACACATGGTCGACATTGTGAACATAAATCATGAACAAAGTTGGATGGACTCATTGATTGAATATCTCCCAAAGGACAAGATACTAGAGGATGGTTTTGAGGCGAACAAAATTAGGGTTTGAACAACTTTGTTCACCATCAATGATGTACAACTCTACAAGCGGGGTTTCACTATGCCATATTTAGGGATGTCAAAAAGGCCGAGCCGCTAGTTGGCCCGACGGTTCGACTCGTCAAAATAGGGCTCATGGGCAGTTTCCTTTTCTTTTTCTTTTCTTTTTATTTTCATTTTACTTGGCATTTTGAAGATTAAATCAAGGAGCACAACAAAGGAGAAGACATTAAGGTGGAGAAATCTTGGGAAAATTAAGTTCAAGCTACAAAAATGGGGTTTTATCTATAAACTTGTTTTTTCTCCATTATTTTGCCATATTTGTAATGCATTGCTATAAACATTCTCTTTTCCATCATATGTATAAAATGGGCTAGTTAATTGAGTTGGGATTTATGGTGTTAGTTTAACCTTTTTTAAAATTTATTTTCAATATTTGCTCTTTAATGTTAAGTTGCTTATTTCATGTGTTTCTATTATTATATTTATTGCATTTTCATTTATGTGGCCAATGAATGAATGTGTTTCATGATTTGTACATCATTCGAGAGAAGATTGTGCAATTTAGACAAATGGTAGAAACCCTAGGTTTTCATAGTGGATAGAGATATACCTCTAGCCCTAGGTGATCCAATGAGCTATTTTCACAACAATTTAATGTGGTTGTTTGGTTGTAATCGACATAGAGATATAGTAGGTTAAACCAATCAATTAGGGTTAATTTCACTCGAGAGAGGTAATTAGCTAAAAGTGGAAAACGGATCTAATATCATAAATGAGTAATTCGTTAATTGGCATGTGGAGAAATTGATTAGGCGACGGTTAAGTGAAACCATGAATCCCAACCACGTTTTCCTCCAAAATTCCCAAGACTTTCTTAGTTTGTAGATTTTTCCTTATTTTTCTTAGATCAAATCTTTTATTGTGTGTTTGTTTATTTTCATTATTAGAATTAAATTGATTAAAGTTGTGTAATTTAAAGTAAACATTCCTCGAGGGATCGAAAATCCGGACTTAAAAGGTCCACTTTATTACTTGAACTGTGGTAGTATTTTAGCGAACAAGTTTTTGGCACGGTTGTTGGGAGTGTTTTATTTTCATTATCATCTTTTGTTGATTCTAATTTTTACAAGTTTTGTTCTTTTTTTCTTTTACATAGCTTTTATATATTTATTATGTAATTAACTTTTAATTTTGATTTCCTTAGGTCTTTGTGGTGCATACGTTGTTCGAGAAGTTTTGATCTTTTTGAACTTAATCCGGATATTGATAAAACTTTTCGAAGAAGGTGACGGGAACAAAGGGAATTGAGAAGACAACAATTGATTGAGATGGGACACCAAGAGGGTAATTTGGAACATAATGCTCAACCGGAAAATGTTCCTCAAGGTGGTATTCCACCAGGTTTTGGTAACCAAGCGGGTAGAGCTCAAGAGCTTATTGTAAATGAGGAAGATATGCTATTTGGGGACTTCATGAACCCACCCGTAGTAGAGAATGAATCAAGTATTGTCTACCCTCCATATGGACATCCAAACTTTCAACTTTGTCCGGATGTTATTAGTTTGTTCTCCAATACCATTCCATTCTATGGAAGGATTGATGAGAATCCTCACTCACATGTTGCACGATTCATAGAGAATGTTGGAAATTTTAAATATGAAGGCGTAAATGCTGAGGCGGTCCGGATGAGGTTATTTGTTCACACATTGAAGGAAAAGGCAAGGGAATGGCTTGAGACTCTACCGCCCGGAAATATAAATAGTTGGTTGGAATTTATTCAAAAATTCACAACCAAATTCTTTCTACCCGCCCGAGTAGCCAAACTCAAGCATGCCATAGCCACTTTCCAACAATCCGACTTTGAGAGCTTTCATGAAGCTTGGGAGAGGTTCAAGGATATGCTTCGAAAGTGTCCAAATCATGGAATCACAATAGGGCAACAAGTGAATTATTTTTACACCGGGTTGACTCCTTTTTGCCGTTCAAATGTGGATTCATCATCTAATGGCTCAATCAAGAAGAAGAGTATTTGAGAAGCATATGATCTATTTGAGATCATGAGTCAACAAAGTGCTATGTAGCCGGATAGAGGTTCACAAAGAGGGGTTGGTGGAGTTCGAGATGGTGAAGCTTTCTCAATGGTTCTAGCAAAGATCAACTCACTAGCAAAGAAGGTAGAAGGATTTTCAACATCTACATCGAGCTCTCATTCCGCTCATATGGTACAATCTCCGCCTATTTGTGATATTTGTGGAGGAAAATCACCCAAGCCCGAGTTGTCCATTGATAGGTAGTGGTTCAGCATCTACCAAGCAAGTGACATATACTCAAAACTTTCAACGCTAAGGGTACAATCCTTATTAGCAAACTTATAACCCCGGTTGGCGAAATCATCCGAACTTTTTTTATGGAAATAATCAAAATGTGCTCAACCCGAGGCCACAAGAGAAAAAAGAAGGTTGGGAAGAGGCCATTGCTAAGTTGGGAAACTATCAGTTGCAATATCAAGAACACAATGATGCCTCTTTGAAAAACTTGGAACGTCAAGTGGGTCAAATTGCCAAGCTTATCTCCGAAAGGCAACAGGGGGCATTGCCTAGCAGCATCGAAACAAATCCAAGGGAGAATGTACAAGCTATTACCACTAGAAGTGGGGTCCAATTGCCCGAAATCACGGTGACATGCCCTAAAGGTCAAACCGACAAGGCACATATTGAAGAAGAAAGGATTATGCAAGAACCTGATCCAAAGGATGAGACACTAATTGAAGAAGAACCAGAGCCATCAACATCAAAGGCTCCAATACCGGTTAAAGCCTATGTGCCTCCTATTCCCTTCCCACAAAGGCTTCACAAACAGAAATTGGATGCTCAATTTGGAAAATTTTTGGAGGTATTCAAAAAGCTACACATAAACATTCCGTTTGCCGATGCATTAGCTCAAATGTCGAGTTATGCCAAATTTATGAAGGATATTCTTTCAAACAAAAGGAAACTCGAAGAACATGAGATAGTAATGCTAATGGACGAGTGTAATGCTATCCTTCAAAAGAAGCCACCACCGAAAATCAAAGATCCAGAGAGTTTTACTATTCCATGCACTATTGGAGATTTAAATTTTAGTAAAACTTTATGCGATCTTGGTGCCAGTATTAATTTGATGCCTTTGTCTATTTTCAGGAAGCTGGGATTGGGAGATGACAAGGCCACCACTATATTATTACAATTGGCTGATCGATCAATTAAATATCCTCGGGGTGTCATTGAGGATGTATTGGTCAAGGTGGACAAATTCATATTTCAAGTCGATTTCATAATTCTTGACATGGAAGAGGATCATGACATCCCTATCATTTTAGGATGACCGTTTCTTGCCACCGGTCGATCTTTGATTGATGTGCAAGAGGGGCAGCTCATTCTAAGAGTCCAAGATGAAAAAGTTACATTCAATAACTTGAAGGCCATCAAGTATCCATCGAAATCTGATTCATGCCTTCGAGTGGATGTTGTTGATCAGGTGGTTGTCGATTCTTTTTACAGGCTTTCTAAGGATCCTCTAGAAACATGTCTTGTTTATCCTTCAGCTATCAAAGAGGAAGATCCTGAAGTTGAGCATATGGTACACTATTTGGAGGCTACACCTTCTCGGTCTTATAAGAGAGCACAAAATTATGAGGACTTGGAAAAGAGCTCTTCACCACCACTGTCATCTCTTTAGCAGGCACCTATACTTGATTTGAAGCCTCTTCCATCTCATTTGAGGTATTCTTATTTGGGAGAGATCTATGCTTCCGGTTATCATTGCTAATTCCTTAAATGAATTGGAGGAAGAGAAGTTACTTCGGGTGTTGAGGGAGCACAAGGGAGCCATTGGTTGGACTATTGCAGACATTAAGGGAATTAGTCCTTCACTATACATGCACAAAATCCTTATAGAGGATGATTTCAAACCATCAGTGGAGCATCAAAGGCGGTTGAACCCCAACATGAAAGAAGTGGTAAGAACCGAGGTAAAGTGACTTGATACGGGCATTATCTATCCGATTTCAGATAGTGCATGGGTAAGCCCCGTTCAAGTGGTGCCAAAGAAAGGAGGTGTCACAGTTGTGGAAAATGAGGATAATGAGCTTATACCTACTAGACCCGTGACCGGTTGGAGCGTATACATAGATTACCGCAAGCTTAACAAGGCTACAAGGAATGATCACTTTCCTCTTCCTTTTATTGATCAAATGCTTGAGCGGTTAGCGGGGTATTCTCATTATTATTTTTTGGATGGGTATTCAGGCTATAATCAAATTCCTATAGAGCCAGAGGATCAAGAGAAAACTACCTTTACATGCACATGTGGTACATTTGCATATAGAAGGATGCCCTTTGGCCTTTGCAATGCACCCGCCACTTTCCAAAGGTATATGATGGCTATATTCTCCAACATGGTGGAAAAATGTATTGAGGTTTTTATGGATGACTTTTTGATATTTGGTGCCTCATTTGATGGATGTTTGAGTAATTTAGAGATGGTGTTGAAAAGATGTGAGGAGACAAATTTAGTACTTAATTGGGAAAAATGTCATTCATGGTCCAGGAAGGCATAGTTCTCGGCCATCGGATTTCACATAAAGGGATAGAGGTTGACAAAGCAAAAATCCAAGTCATTGAGAAATTACCTCCACCTACCTCGGTGAAAGGGATAAGGAGTTTTTTGGGACATGCCAGATTTTATAGGAGGTTTATCAAGGACTTCTCGAAGATCACAAAGATACTTTGCTCTTTACTTGAGAAGAACACTCCATTTAATTTCTCTCATGAGTGCCTCCATGCTTTTAACACTCTTAAAGCGAAACTCATCACGACTCCTATCATTGTAGCTCCAGATTGGGATTTACCATTTGAGTTTATGTACGATGCAAGCAATTATACCTTTGGAGTAGTTTTGGGGCAAAGGAGAAATAAAATCTTGCATGTTATTTACTATGCTAGCCGAACTTTGACTGATGCTCAACTGAACTATGCCACTACTGAAAAAGAGATGCTCGCAGTGGTATTTGCATTTGATAAATTTCGATCTTACCTCATTGGATCGAAAGTGATTGTTTACACGGACCACTCAGCCCTCAAGTATTTGCTAGCAAAGAAAGATACCAAGCCTCGATTAATTAGATGGCTCCTTCTTCTACAAGAGTTTGACTTGGAAATTCATGATAAAAAAAGGGACCAAAAATGTTGTTGCCGATCATCTGTCTCGACTTGAGCAAACCAAAGAGGTGGTGGATGAGGAGATAAATGAGGTATTTCCCGATGAACAAGTCTTGCAAATTATGTATCTTCTACAAGCCACCCATATACCATGGTATGCGGACCATGTGAACTTTCTTGCTAGTGACATCATTCCCTCGGATCTCTCTTACTAACAAAGGAAGAAGTTCTTTGCCGACATCAAGCATTATTTTTGGGACGATCCTTTGTTGTTCAAATGGGGCCCGGATCAAATTATTTGGAGATGTGTGTCGGAAGATGAAATGGAGCAAATCCTTGAACAATGTTATTCCTCACCCTATGGTGGTCACTTTGGGGCTGTGAAAATCGCATCAAAGGTACATCAATCCGGTTTTTATTGGCCCACATTATTCAAAGATGCTCACACTCTTGTCTTCAAGTACGACAATGCCAACGCAGTAGTAATATTTCCAACCGAAATGAAATGACTTTGAATTCTATATTAGAGGTGGAAATTTTTGATGTATGGAGTATTGATTTTATGGGACATTTTCCTCCTTCATTCTCAAATCAATACATATTGGTAGAGGTTAATTATGTGTCAAAGTGGGTAGAAGCGGTGGCTTTGCCCACTAATGGTGCTAGGGTGGTAGTAAACTTTTTTAAGAAAAATATTTTCTCTCGCTATGGCAGCCCCCGAGCTATCATTAGTGATGGAGGTAAACATTTTTGTAATCGCCTCTTCAACTCAGTATTGACCAAATATGGAGTAAAGTATCGTGTAGCCACTCCCTATCATCCCCAAACTAGTGGCCAGGTTGAAATTTCGAATTGAGAGTTGAAGAGGATTCTTGAATTGACGGTGAGTGCCTCTAGAAAAGATTGGTCCAAGAAATTGGATGATGCATTATGGGCTTATCGTACCACGTTCAAAACGCCCATTGGTACGTCTCCCTATCGTCTTTTGTTTGGGAAAGCTTGCCACCTTCCAGTAGAACTTGAGCATCGAGCTTATTGGGCAGAAAAAACTTTGAATTTTGATGTGAAATTGGCCGATGAGAAAAGATTGCTCCAATTGAATGAACTGGATGAAGTCCACCTTGACGCTTATGAGAATGCTCAAATTTACAAAGAAATAGCATGATAAACACATTGTGAAACACGAGTTCTCTGTTGGGCAACAAGTTCTTCTCTACAATTCTCGACTATGATTGTTTCCCGAAAAGCTCTGCTCGAGATGGTATGGTCCTTTTACCATTGCTAAGATTTTTCCACATGGAGCAATTGAACTTCATCATGAGGAAAAGGGGAACTTCAAGGTTAACGAGCAACGATTGAAACCATACTTTGGAGGTGATTTTTCTAAGGAGAAGTCCTCCATTCCTCTTGCCAATCTGGAGTGAACAAGGCCTATAGTCGAGCTAGGAACTATAACCAAGCGCTTGTTGGGAGGCAACCCAACTTTCTTATCCTTACACTTTTGTTTATGTTACTTGTGATTAATACTTTTGTTATTACATTTTGAATTAATACAATTCTTTTGTAGGTTAAAATTTTTGAAGTCCTAGCCACCCATAAATCTCAACAAGTTTGGGGGTGCATGGTCTACTAAGTTATAAACCAAAAATTCATCTACAACATCGTTCAACAAACACCTAATTAGGAAAGTTTCGTTATCTCTCTCCTCTTTATCTTGTTCTTTACACATTGAGGACAATGTGTGGTTGGGGGTGATTGTGCTTGAATTGGTGATATTGTGTTGATATGTTAGATAGCCTTGTCGGCTTTGCATGGTTTTGATGTTTGAAATTGTTATTGATTCATGAGATATGCATACATGAACAAATATGCTATTTGTGCGTAATTGTTTCAAAAAAATTTCTTATCTATTGTGAGATTTTGAATTACTTTGAGAACAATAGTCATGATTAATTGTTATCCAGATGTGGAAAATTTTTGATTGAAGGATATATTTTTTGAATTGGTTGAACTAGGTTGTGACTTGTGAGTTGTTTGGAAAGTTTTATCAATCTATATTCTCTTTTCTTTCACTTTACCGCATTGTGAGATAAGTTTGGGGATGGTCGAGCCGGTGAAGGAGATTATCTAGAAGTGTGTGATTCCATGCATGTTGAAAATATTTGTGTGGAGTGTCTTTTGCTGAGTATAAGCTAGGTAATGACCGTATACTAGGGATCTAAGCTCCATTTTTGTTGTGTTAAAAAAATGAAGTTATTGTACTTGTTGAATCTTGGGCCTCACTTCGTAGCCTTTTTTACTCGAGTTACTAAGTCTATAGGGGTATTTTGAAACCCGGTACCCTTTGGCCTAAACAACCAGGGAGTTATCGACCTAAAGCTTACTACAAGGGTCAAGAAGAAAGCTTAAGGGAGTGAGGTAAAACATGGGATTCGGCTAAAAAGAAAAAAAACCGAAACAAAAAGAAGAAAAAAAAGTATTGTTATTCATCTTTGGGATTAGATAACTAGTGGGTTTGAATTGCTTAGTATAAACTTGAATGTGGAAGCACTCATTAGTGGAGAATCGTCACATGCCTAGATGTTGAAATTGGCGGTTAGACTCAACCAAACTAGAGCGGAAAAAGAAATGAGTGATTAAGAGCAACCCTTAGATTTACACCTCGGGAAGTACAATAATATCTATTTTAGTGTGAATCTCACGAGTGGGGAAAGGAAATATTTGACCACAAAGGGTTGGGTTGGAGCCAATTTGAAGATTTTTCCGTCTTCACAACTTTTTCCTAATTCAGATGATGATTAAAAGTGACGTTGAACACATACACCGATCAAATATTTGATAAGCTTAAATTATGTTTGCTAGCATTATTTGGAGCATATTTGTGAATTGATTATACAATTTTACCCTCATTGATATTTTTGGCAAGCTATTTAGTGTGTTAACCATTATCACATTTGCTTGATTGTGTGGTAGATAATCTTGCTCGGGACGAGCAAGAGTTTAAGTTTGAGGGTGTGAAAAGTGTATTTTTGCACACTTATTGGGCACTTAATTTGATATAATTATTGACGAAAAGAATGGAATTCTACTCATAGTTAAGTAATATTTGCTTTTGTAGGTAAAAATCAACCAAAGGAAAGAGAACAAGGCAAAATGAGGAAAAGGACTAAAATTGTACAAAATTGTGAAGTTGGAGGCCAAGGCAAACAAGTCAAGAAGTGGAGGATTTGGGATGCAATTTATAGAGGGTAAAATCGAAATGGAAGTCAAAATTCGAGGACCAAATTGTACAAAATCAAAGTTGAGGGACTAGCATGCAATATTTGAAACTTGGTTGCAAAAAGAAAACCATTTTCTGGTTTTGGGCAGAGAATTAGGCACTGCAGTGCCACTATTTGGCGCCGCAGCACCCTATTTAAAAGAAAAAGGGGTTTGGATATCTTTTTGTAAACTTTTGAAACCTCAGGGACTTGAGCCACAATTTCTTTTGGGTTGTAATATTAAAACCGGCAGTTGGGCAAATTTGCAGGAGCTTCAATTTTCTGGGACAAAGCTTCATTCTGGGACGTCTTCAGGCGGTGTCTTCTGTCGATTTCAGTTTCCTTTTTTTTTCTTTTCTTTTTTATTTTCATTTTGCTTGGGATTTTGGGGATTAAATCAAGGAGAACAACAAAGGAGAATACATTAAGGTGGCGAAATCTTGGGAAAATCAAGTTCAAGCTACAAAAATGGGGTTTTATCTATAAACTTGTTTTTTCTCCATTATTTTGCCATATTTGTAATGCATTGCTATAAACATTCTCTTTTCCATCATATGTATAAAATGGGCTAGTTAATTGAGTTAGGATTTATGGTTTTTGTTTAACCTAGTTTTAATTTATTTTCAATATTTGCTCTTTAATGTTAAGTTGCTTATTTCATGTGTTTCTATTATTGTATTTATTGCATTTTCATTTATGTGGCCAATGAATGAATGTGTTTCGTGATTTATACATCATTCGAGAGAAGATTGTGCATTTTAGACAAAATGGTAGAAACCCTAGGTTTGCGTAGTGGATAGAGATATACCTCTAGCCCTAAGTGATCCAATGAGCTATTTTCACAACAATTTAATGTGGTTGTTTGGTTGTAAGCGACATAAAGATATAGTATGTTAAACCAATCAATTAGTGTTAATTTCATTCGAGAGAGATAATTAGCTAAATTTGGAAAATTGGGTCTAACATCATAAATGAGTAATTCGTTAATTGGTATGTGGAGAAATTGATTAGGCGACGGTTAAGTAAAACCATGAATCCCAACCACGTTTTCCTTCGAAATTCCCAAGACTTTCTTAGTTTGTGATTTTTCCTTATTTTTCTTAGATCAAATCTTTTATTGTGTGTTTGTTTATTTTCATTGTTAGAATTAAATTGATTAAAGTTGTGTAATTTAAAGTAAACATTCCTCGAGGGATCGAAAATCCGGACTTAAAAGGTCCACTTTATTACTTGAACGTGACCCGTGGACTCGCAGTAGTATTTTAGAGAACAATGATGGTACCAAAAAATTTGTTTAAGGATCAAAAAATGAAATAAGAAAAATAAAACTGCAGCATGGGCTTGCAGTCACTGCCTGTATATTGACCGCGTGGCAATCAAAGCACAGCTGTCGGCCGTTAGGCATGCTCCCACTGATTGTTGCGTCCACTAATTACCATGCAACCAAATAAAGAAATTTGTGCGAAAATAGGCGAATTAACTTTTATACATTAGCACATGGCGCCTATATATTAAGATAGATGGAAAAGAACTAAGCAATAATAATGTTTAATAAGGAAACGTCCATACTAAAAATAAAGCGTGATTTTTCTGTCCACATCCTAGACTTGTAAGAACCTAAAGAATATCAAATGATAAAAAAATATAGAAAAATGAACTAAAAGATCTACAACTGAAGATTACGTCAACTCGACTAAGAAGTCCCCTCACTCCCACCTCGCAATGTGTTCCCGAAAGTCTTTGATTGATGGGCTCCGCTCTCTTTGCCTTTTGGTTGAGCCATGAGCCTATCGAAAATTGAGAGATTGATAGAAGGGTGCTCAACAGATATCCACTCCTTAGCCAATTTGATGGACGTCGCCATCCCCTTTCCCCGTATTAATACAAGGCCTTGGCATAATCTGATGACAACATATATTGCTCCATGAACGCTTCCAGATCCTTAGCATACTCCATAGAGGCCTTATACAGCTCCACTGCCTCCTAGAACGCCCGGGCCAAAATAGACAGTAGGTTATCAATTTTCCTCTCTTGCTTGCGAGCTTGAGCCTCTAAAGCTTCGAGAGATTTCTTCAAAGAAGAAATATTTTTCTTGTGGTGATGGGTTTCCTTCCTCTTATCTTCTCGAGAGCTTTTAGCTCCGATGCTTTGAAGAAATATTTTTCTTGTGGTTATGAGTTTCTTTCCTCTTATCTTTTGCAAGAGCCTTTAACTCTGATGCTTGATGGTGACTAGACTCAAAAATCCCTGTTTGTAAGGCCACAACCTAACAGGTAATGAGACAAAGTGATAGACAAGTGTTAGGGATGCTTGAAATGATAAACTTAAACAAAAATGAGAAAGTGTAGCAGGAAGTTTACCCTCTGGGTGTAGAGTACAAAAGCTCTTTCTATGTCATTAGTACTATGGCCAACAATATTCCTGGCTCGAGCGGGCGTCACCAAAGACCAAAGGATCCCTATCTTATGATAACCCTGAGAGGGGAAATCTAAAGTTGGGAAGAGGAGAGTTCTCGCGCTCACACCTAATGTGACTTAAAGTGCCCCATCTGGGTTCGAGTGATGGGATAACTTCGACTTATTCATCCTAGGGTTGAGAAGTCTCCTCTACGACACGACACGTTACCTCTCGATCAGCGGTCATCTTTCTTTCAACAAGACGGGAGTTAGGTCCTCATCACTATCGTGCCCATGCTCGAGTATTGAATCCATGGTCTTCTCCAAGTCGAATTCCATACCTACATATACAAGGTAAAATCCATCAAGCCTAAAAAACAACAAACAAAGAAGCATACAAGTATGAAGTCAAAAGCAAAATATGCAAGACGTACCATCAGCAGAAATAGACCCTCATCATTCCCAGGTGTGGGCCGGGTCTTCAGTATCTCATTCAAGTCAAAGTTCATATCTGCATACGCATAATTGAGTTCATCAAGCCCAAAATATAGTGAGTAAAGTTGAGTACAAGTCTCAAATATAAGGGTAAGGTAAGAGAACCTACAAGTAGGTCGACTAATCCCTACTATCAACATATTCCTCATAGACAAAACTGACCCTAAGTCGGGTGCAAAAGGTGGTATATCGATCACTTTTTGGATTTATGCTTTTAGAAGAGAAGTAATTTCAACCTAACTATTGAACAGAAGAATTTGAGAATGTCTCCAATTGGTGTTGAAAGGGACTTCCCTCAGAGGGTCGAGTAAAGAAGAACAGGGATTTTCACTCACTGTTGGAATTCTTAAATTTAGAAAAGTGCAAAGAGACCCTAGAGGTGAAGAAGACAAAGGTATCATTCTGAGCTAACTCGTGCATCTTAAAGACACACATAAAAAGGTCTATTGAGAGTGGGGTCTTCTTGCTAAAGCAAATGTGCAAAAAGTACAATACCTTCCTCCAAGTGCTAGGATTTATTTGACTAGGAGTAAGGTAAAATTCATTAAAAATTGAAGCAAAGAATGATGGATGGAAAATCCAAAACTACCATCCATATTGTTTTTATATGCAGCAATCTCGTGGGGGTTAGGCCCGAGAAGTCTCTCTTTGGGCCTAAGGGCTCTATAAACATAATTATCAACACAATCGAATTTGCTAAATGATTTTTCCAATTTAGGTGGGAAATTATAAAGGCTATAGCATTTTTTGAATATCAAGAACAACCACCTCACTTGCTAGATCCCGTCCAATTTACAAATTTTAGTTCAAAGACTTAGTTGCGCCAATATATTTTTGGGAAGGAGTTGGTTGGAATACATGAGGTTCGGCCAAATGAGTCTGGGTATCAGAGTTATGGAGGGATGGATCGACCCCACAAAGGGGCTATCAGTAGGGCTGGTTGACCATCAATCAGCTTCTCGACTGATCGACCATCGACTAGCCAAGAGTGAGCTACTAGTCTCACAGCTAGTCGACAATTGACCAGCATAGCTGATCGACTATCGACCAGCAAGACTGGTCCAAGACCATTGACCAGCCCATTCAGTAATGGGTTGGTCGACTTGTCCACTCCATCGTTTTCACTTTCAACGGGGGAAGAAGTTAAGATAGTATTATACATGATAAGAGGAAAGACAACTTAAAAACTTAGAGTAAAGGAAGAATAGAGAAAGATATTACCTTGAATGTTTGAAGAAGCTAGAATTTTTGTATGAGGAAAAAGGAATATAAAAGGTAAATCTCATCCCTTTATATAGATCTAAAGTTTGAATTTTTTGGGCGGAAATTTCTCTCCAAAATCAAACCCACTCATGGGGTGCGACTTTTATATTATTGTATTGCTCGACCCATTTATATTATGCCAAATGCTGATATGAGATGAGTCAACTTAAAAAAAAATGTAGAGGAATGAAGATGCTATCCCTTATTGATAAACATCGACAAGAGGTAGAGGGGCTAGTGATATTAGATGGCACAAATAATTATCTAAATTGCCTACAAGGTGAAGATTGTTTGATAAGTACTCTACGTTGAACACCCTATTCTGGGCCTTCGACCACTACGAGGCCATATACTTGCATGCTAATTCATCTACTGTTGTAAGGCCCTCTACATCCATGCTAGGCCGTCAACCACTACAAGGCTTGTATGCTAAGCCATCTACTGCTGCGAGGCCTTCTACGTCCATGCTAGGTCATCAACCACTACGAGGCCCTTTACTTGCATGCTAGGCCATCTATCGTTTCGAGGACCCTCTATGTCCATGCTAGGATGTCGACCACTATGAGACCCTTTATGTTCATAGTAGGTCATCTATCATTATGAAGCCAAACACAACACTTAACCATAAAACATCCTAGAATCGGATGTGAACTGGTTACCCATTATCATGGACACAACCAACCGCAAGATAAATGGAAGTTATCCACTCAGAATGTGGGGGTAGTGGGAAGTGCTACATGGGACACATAGCACAATAACCACCTGCCAATTACAATATTCCTAAGGGAAGACAAGTATGGAGATTGAAATTTTGGCTATCTGAATACACATTTTATCTTTTCTTCTTAAGTCTACGTTTCCAAATCCATTACTAATTCTCATGCCGAAGGTACAAGAAGGAGTAAGTCCCAACCTTTTTTTTTTTGTAGGTAGCATTTGTTCATCAGAATAGCAAAAACACTTTGTGCGAGGTTTGTTTCATAACTATTCGATGTGTATCGATAGTAAATAATTTCAATTGATATATTTAATGCATATTAAATGAATATGAGGAAATAATGATATTCATGGAATGTTCTGTTTAGATCAAATAGGTAAATGAAGGGACCATTCTAATTGACTTTCTCAACTATTTATATTATTTTCACAAACTAATTTTTATTTTATTTGAATTATCAATCTGAATTGGATGCTTCTCTTTTAGAATCATGATGACAAAATTAAAGTGAATAAAAGGCTGAGAAAAAGGGATTATCAAAAAACAGTAATGATGTCCCGAACAAGAATGCAGGAATCTACACACTACATTGTTTTCAATCTCACCTCTTTATATGATCGAGCTTAGAGAAAAATGAATTTTAAGAAATGGTGACCAAATAGTTTCAATAATCAAGAATATTAACTAGTAGCGTCTAATGATAATCTAAGTATCTTCTCTTTTTTCTCTCCTTGTGGTTTTTACTCTCCTCTTCTTCTCTACTTGGCTCTGCATGTCTTCGCACTGTGCATGTGCCTTTTTCCCCTCAATCATCTTCTTCACATTCTCAAATATATGTAAGAAGATTTTGGCCCTAATTTGGTAATTTTCTTTTTACAAATATATTTTCCTTCTCTCTATGTGACGATTTTTCACCCTTCCTTGTTCATATATCTTCCATCATTGAGTAGGAAGGAAGCTTCCATACTTATGGAGATAAGGTTTTTCATGTCCCCTCCTTGTTTGTAAAATCTCTTCGTCAACATACCGAGTAGGACCAATGTCAAACCCCTTATTTATGTTGGAAAAATTTGAGTGAGCAACTCAATTTTGGTACAATTTTCGATGGGACCCGTTGGTCAAATGTGGAATATCAAAGTTGATATGTGTTCTACTCCGCGAGAACATCGATTTCAGGTATTTATTTACCAAAAATGAAGCTCGGGTGAATGAGAAATTGGAGCTCAAAGTTGGTAATTGGAAGTTGGTTTTGTAGGAAAAAATGCATTTATCCCACATAGAAAAACCAAGGAAAGTCAAACCACTTTATATATGGCTATGCTTTGGAGATGTGTAATCATGTGTAGCATAGAGGCTCTCTCCACGTGCGCGCGCAGGGGAGGGTGCAAATCACGAACCGAAATGGCCTTTGGACCTTGAATTTGGGTGTGGATGCGACTTGAGCACACGAATGTTGAACCGAACAAGGCAAAAAATGGCCCCATCGGAGAGCCCACGTTTTGCCAATTTTTTTGGCCTTCTCCAATGACTTTTGAGTTTCTAAACTGAAAAAACTCCAATGGACTCCAATGGTCATAATATTAATGGGAAGTAAATCCATTGGACTCCCAATGGTCACAATATTAATAGGCAATATGCCTATAAAAAGGCTCATTCTCTAGCAATCTAACACACTCGAAAATCTCACCTACATTCTTGCAGACACAGTTTCTTCTTTTCTGCAGTCCTTGTCCAGTAAGGTCTTATTCTTGTGGTGGTGTTGTTCAGATACTAGATCAGTTCGCCTGAGTAGGACCGCGGTGCCCGAATTCTGCTTATTATCATTGTATCCTGGGAGACAGCTGCTCGAACTGAACCTTCAACACCTACGATGAGGGGGCGAAACTATCTTAAGGAAATTGTGCACACACAGGCCTTGATTTGAAATTTGCTGCAGTTTGTATTTTCTTTCTGCAGATTATTTTCGCATCAGTTTCCATTTATTTCTGCAGATTATTTTTGCATTACTATTTAATCCATGAAGTTTGTAGTTCCATAGTGTGCAGCTTCCAGACTCATCGTTTACAGTTTTAGCCTACAGTTAAATTATATTTCTAATTTTATGTTGCTAAACATTTTTTTTCAGCCGTTGGAAAATTCTGAAACGGAATTTTTTTTGATAAATTGAAATCGTTTGCCTTGTGGTTATTAAATAGTCGGCTATTGCAATTGAATAAAACTTATACAATTGATTTCATCCACTAGCGACTAGTTTTCCTACAAGCTTAAGACAGTTTCTGAATTCGGAAAATAAGAGTTGGTTTTTGGTTTAAACTGAATTTTAGTTATTTGGAACTAATATTTGATTTTCAAAAACAAGAGTCATTTTTTTTTGTTTCATTGAATTGTAGTTTCTTGGAACTAATATTTGGTTTGTTTTCAAAAATGGCAACCGAATCGAACAACATGGATATGACCCAAAATGTTCCCGCTGGAAATCAGGTTGTGGGTTCTAATGTGGCTCAAGGGCCAAACTCCATTGTGGCTCAGACTGTGGCTAGAATGCCAAGTTATGTTGTAAGCTAAACTGGCCAAACTATAACTGTTCCGGTTAATCATGGAGAAAAATCGGAGAAATTCAATGGCTTGAATTTCAAAAGGTGGCAGCAGAAAATGCTTTTTTACTTGACGACCTTGAATCTTGCGAGATTCTTGACTGAAACTGCTCCAAAGCTTAATGAGGGTGAGGGAGACGTGCAAGCATTGAGTGCACTTGATGCTTGGAAGCATTCGGACTTTCTGTGTCAAAATTATATCATGAACAGCCTAGCAGATGCGCTGTACAATGTGTATAGTACCATGAAAACTGCTAAGGAATTGTGGGAGTCCTTGGACCGGAAATACAAAACTGAGGATGCCCGCTAAAAAGTTTATAGTCAGCAAATTCCTAGACTATAAGATGGTGGACTCCAAAACTGTTATCAGTCAAGTGCAAGAACTCCAAGTGATCCTTCACGAAATTCATGCCGAAGGAAAGATGTTGAGTGAAACTTTTCTGGTGGCTGCAATTATAGAAAAATTGCCCCCCACGTGGAAAGATTTCAAAAACTATTTGAAACACAAACGAAAGGAAATGAACGTCGAAGAACTCGTTGTTAGACTTCGAATCGAAGAAGACAACAAGAGTTCCGAGAAGAAGCGGTTCAATCCTGGTGTGGCCAAAGCCAATGTTGTGGAGCTTGGTCAAAGTAGTAAGAACTACAAAAACAAGTCTGGGCCATCCGGTGGCAAAAGAACCAAGCAAGGACCGAAAGGTGGAATTGTCAAGAAGAAATTCCAAGGGAAATGCTTCAATTGTGACAAAGTGGGCCACAAGTCTTCGGAGTACAGATTACCAAAGAGGAAGAAAGAAGTGAACGTGGTTGACTACATGGCACAAGATGTGTCGGAGCTGAATCTCGCAGCAGTCATTTCTAAAGTAAACATGGTGGGTTCAAACCCTAAAGAGTGGTGGATTGACACCGGTACTACAAGGCATGTGTGCTCTGATAAAGAGATGTTTGATACGTTCGAAGCTGTTGAGAACGGAGAGAAGTTGTTCATGGGAAATTTAACAACTTCTGAAATCAAGGGTCAAGGAAAAGTGGTTCTGAAGATGACCTCCAAAAAGGAGCTGACTCTCTACAACGTGCTTTATGTGCTAGAAATTCGTAAGAATTTAGTGTCTGGGTCGTTTTTGAATAAGCATGGTTTTCGCATTGTTTTTGAGTCAGACAAAGTCATTCTTTCAAAAAGTGAAATGTTTGTCGGAAAAGGTTATGTTTCTGACGGTATGTTTAAACTCAATGTAATGGTTGTGAAACCAAAAATGAATAAAGAAAGTTCTTCAGCTTATTTCCTTGAGTCTTCCAATTTGTGGCATGGTAGACTAGGACACATTAACTATGATACTTTACGAAGACTAGTTAACTCTAACTGCATACCTAAGTTCAATAACGATTCCAAACATAAGTGTGAAACTTGTGTTGAAACAAAATTGACAAAGTCATCGTTTAAATCAATTGAACAGAACACAGAACCACTAGATTTAGTTCACAATGATGTGTGTGATCTAAAACTTGTACAAACAAGAGGTAGCAACAAGTATTTTATTACTTTTGTCGACGATAGCACAAAATACTGCTATGCATATCAGCTTAAAAGCAAGGATAAAGCTATAGAGAAATTTATTTTCTATAAGAATGAAGTTGAGAATCGACTTAATAAGAAAATTAAGGTGCTGCGAAGTGATTGAGGTGGTGAGTATAAAGGCACCATTTGCTAAATTCTGTGCACAACACGAAATCATACATGAAACCACCGCCCCTTATTCACTGCAACAAAATGGTGTTGCTGAACGGAAAAATCGTACCTTAAAAGAGATGATGAATACAATGCTCATAAGTTCTAGGTTACCTCAGAACATGTGGGGGGAAGCTGTGTTATCAACAAATTACCTTTTAAATAAGGTGCCCCGAAAGAAATCGAAAAAGACCCCTTATGAGTTATGGAAAGGAAATGTCTACCTATAAACACTTGCGAGTGTGGGGGTATCTTGCTAAAGTGACTGTTCCACCACCAAAGAAGGTAAGGATAGGCCCGAAAACTATAGACTGTGTCTTCATTGGCTATGCACATAATAGCAGTGCGTATCGCTTTCTTGTGTATGATTCAAAAATTCCAGACATACACAAAACACGATAATGGAATCAAGGAATGTTACATTCTTTGAAGAAGTATTTCCATACAGATCCAAAGAGGAAGCAAGCTCCCCTAAACGAACATATAAGATAATGACTGAAAATAGTCAGAACGAAGAATTAGAAGAGGAGACTGAGGTTAGACACAACAAACGGGAAAGGACAGAAAAATCTTATGGTCCTGATTTTCTGACCTATATGCTAGAAAGTGAACCTCAAAGTTATCAAGAAGCAATGAATTCCTCGAAAGGATCTCAATGGAAAGAAGCCATTGAAAGTGAAATAGATTTCATACTGCAAAATCATACATGAGAGCTAGTGGATCTTCCTCCAGGAAGCAAACCACTAGGCTACAAATGGATTTTCAAAAGGAAAATGAAAGCAGATGGAACTATCGAGAAGTATAAGGCCAGATTAGTAATTAAAGGTTACAAACAAAGGGAAGGCCTTGAGTACTTTGATACGTATTCTCCAGTGACAAGAATAACATCTATTAGGATGATACTTGCGATTGCCGCTTTGCGAAATCTTGAAGTACATCAAATGGATGTTAAAACTGTCTTTCTAAATGGAGATCTAGAAGAAGAAATTTACATGGAACAATCTAAGGGGTTTTCATCACCAGGATAGGAAAAGGAAGTCTGTAAACTGGTGAAGTCACTATATGGCTTGAAACAAGCACCAAAACAATGGCATGAAAAATTTGACAATGTAATGATTGAGAGTGGATTTAATATCAATGAATGTGACAAATGTGTTTACGTCAAAGACACTAAAGATGGATATGTCATCTTATATCTTTACGTTGACGACATGCTTATTGTTGGTAGTGACAACAAGATGATTAAATCCACTAAAAATATGTTAAACTCGAGATTTGACATGAAAGATATGGGTTTAGCTGATGTTATACTTGGAGTGAAAATCTCAAGAACATCAAATGGGCTTGTTCTAAGTCAGTTACATTATGTGGACAAAATTTTAGGAAAATTCCATAAGGATAATACTGGCTTGGCTAGAACACCAATAGATAC
>NW_019236545.1:95137-101998 GCF_002742605.1 Olea europaea var. sylvestris
TAAGGTTGAAGGTTAAGCAATAGGCTTTTAATGATTCTTATGCGTCATAAATCGAGCCAAGTAATGATGGTTACTTGTAATAAGAAATCATCTATGTGAGAGAAAAGTGGGGCCGCTTCTAAGAGAATTGTGTGGGGCTCAATTTTTAAGAACTCTCACAGAACCAGGCATATGTTCATGGCCAAAACGAACATAACAATGAGAACTGGGTTGTGTTAGGAAGAATCCTGTGTGAGGTATATCATCGTTTACACAAATGATAGAACAGTTCAGGACATCGCATCTACTGGTCAGCCAGTAAAGTAAATATGCTTTCACAAGGGAAGGTTCAAAGGGTAACACCTACTTATCATATGCAGGATTCAAACGCTGAACCTTATGACCAAGTTTTGTGTCTCACGTTTCGTGTCTCTCCCAATTTTCATTCTTTGGGGATTGTTGGAAAAAATTGAGTGAGCAGCTCACTTTTGGTACAATTTTTTATGGGACCTATTGGTCAAATGTGGAATATCAAAGTTGATATGTGTTCTCCTCCACGAGAACATCGATTTCAGGTATTTATTTATCAAAAATGAAGCTCGGGTTAATGAGAAATTGGAGCTCAAAGTGGGTCATTGAAAGTTGGTTTTGTGGGGAAAAATGCATTTATCCCACATAGGAAAATCAAGGAAACTCAAACCACTTTATATATGGCTATACTTTGGAGATGTGTAATCATGTGTAGCATAGAGGCTCTCTCCACGTGCGCGCGCAGGGGGTGCAAATCATGAACCGAAATGGCTTTTGGACCTTGAATTTGGGTGCAGGCGCGACCTGCACACACGAATATCGGACCGAACAAGGCAAAAATGGCCCCATCGGAGAGCCCACGTTTTGCCTTTTTTTTTAATTTTTTTGCCTTCTCCAATGACTTTTGAGTTTCTAAACTGAAAAAACTCCAATGGATTCCCAATGGTTACAATATTAATGGGAAGTAACTCCCCATTGGACTCCCAATGGTCACAATATTAATAGGCAATATGCCTATAAAAAGACTCATTCTCCAACAATCTAACACACTCGAAAATCTCACCTACATTCTTGCATACACAATTTCTTCTTTTCTGCAGTCCTTGTCCAGTAAGGTCTTGTTCTTGTGGTGATATTATTCAGATACTAGATCAGTTCGCCTGAGTAGGACTGCGGTGCTTAGATTCTGCTTATTACCGTTGTATCCTGGGAGACAGCCGCTCGAACTGAACCTCCAGCACCTACGGTGAGGGGCGAAACTGTCTTAAGGAAACTGTGCACGCACAGGTCTCGATTTGAAATCTGCTGCAGTTTGTATTTTCTTTCTACAGATTTATATCATTGCAGTTCGTGTAGTTTCTTTCAGATTATTTTTCGCATCAGTTTCCATTTATTTCTGCAGATTATTTTCGCATTACTATTTAATTCATGCAATTTGTAGTTCCATAGTGTGCAGCTTCCAGACTCATCGTTTACAGTTTTAGTCTGCAGTTAACTTATATTTCTGATTTTGAGTTGCTAAACATTTTTTTTCAGCCGTTGGAAAATTCTGAAACGAAATTTTTTTTTTATAAATTGAAATCGTTTGCCTTGTGGTTATTAATTTCAATAGTCGGCTATTGCTATTGAATAAAACTAATACAATTGGTTTCATCCACTAGCGACTTGTTTTCCTACAATTTAATGCTTTGGTAGGACCTAAAAATCATATCGAACTCAATGATTTTACAAAAAATAAAAAACAAAAATCTTCCATCATTCTCTTTTATTTAATACATATATATTAATTTTAGTCGAACTTCCAACAATTTCTACTAAACAATTTTAGCAACCACACGAGGCCATGATTGGAGAAAATTTAGCAATCCACTATGCTCTAATCTATCCATGTAGATGATTTGTTAAAAAAGCCAACACTTCTGCATCTTCAGGGGAACGGACGAGACAATGCATGAAGAATACATAGTCCATCACATATTTTTGAGGACTGTCTGTGTAGTACTCATATGCAATCAGATTTCGGAACAATGATTTTGCTGAATCGGAAATTTTCAATTCTGGAATCTTCATAACTTTATTTTTGAATTCAGTACAAGGCGTATTATTATCTTCCAACTTTTTGAACGAAATCCTAGCCTCTTTGAGCTCTACAGATTAATTTATATTCGCCATGTTATGTGGATCTCCAGATTCCATCACGTAATATACTTGCAAATGAAGAAAGATGTCACATACAATGCCAAGAAGATGGTGACCATTAATAGCATAGACAGATTTTGGGGAGGAACTGGGCTGGGTTATAGTCCCTCCACTCAGGCCCAAGAAGTATTTTTAATATATTTTTTTTTTAAAATAAAAAACCAATTTTTTATGTGTAAATTTTTTTTTTTTCGCATATTAGCCCAATTTGAAATTTTTTAGCCCAATATGAAATCCATCCCTGATTAATAGGGACTTCAGGAAGATCTTGCACTAGGAAAATACTATTTCCTAGTAAAGGCGATAATAGAGATTTGACGTTGTCTTCATCATTGATCTTGATCATGTTGAACAATTGATCAATGATGGAAATGGGATCTAATTCTCTAATACCATTAGATCATGAAGCAAATGGCTTTCTATATGCACATACTAGAAAATGAGGTCATTTTCATCTCTATATTCGGGGCGTTGAAACTTACAGAGAAACTCGATGATAAAACAACAATCAAGAATCAACATTTTCACAAACTCTGTTAGGTAATTGCTTTAAAAGTCAAAAGTTGGAGGACTTTTTTTTTTTCAAATAATAAAAGGTAATAATTAAATAGGAAACTTCTAATCAAAGTTGAAAGTAGAATCCTTGCAGTACTTGGTCTCCAATTTACAGTCTGTTTTGGAGTCTTGCACATGAAGGAATCCTTGTTTAAGTTGAAAGGAGTCATTGTTTGAGTTGAAATTAAACTCTTCTACTTGGTTATTGATCCTATAAATAGTGGATGTATTTCATTATTTTTGTTGTGGTCTGAGAGTTAATGCGAGAAAGCAATATTGTAAGCCTAACATCTTGAGAATTTCATACAAAGAGTAGAAAAGTGGATGTAGTAAAACTCGAGTTGCATAAAATTCCCAACAAACTCATCTTTACCAAGGTGGATGTCTTCAGCATAACATTTTCGAGCCCTGTCTTCAAATGGTCTTATTTTGGTAACATATCTTTCTACACTCAACTCTTCTCTTCAAATAATCATTTGTTTCTAGCTAATGGTTCCATTTGTTCTTACCTAACACTTACATGGATGCACACTAATTGTCTCAAAATTGCATTGAAATATGCAAACTGTATAATCAAAAGTAATTATTGTCTGTAAAATTGTAAATACCACTTCAAAGTGTTAGGTAAGATTCTCTTACATTGTTACCAGCTTTAAACACTTGGAATCACTTACTTTCTTGAAATCATTGCCTGCAATAACATGTACTTAGACTATATCACAGTAGATGTATCCGTAATGCATTAGAAGTTTCCTTTTTAACGAATCAATCCAAATTCCATTCCTAATTTCTTGCTTGATGAATCCTACACAGCCTTCATTTCAATACAATTTATAAATTGGTATATAAATTCAAAGTTAAAGTTAAACATTAATTTTAACAACATATTAAGAACCACTAATCATTAATATCCATGGACGGAGCAACAATGGGGGCAGTGGGGTCACCTACCCTCGCATTAATTTTTAAATCCTACATTTTTCAAGATTTTGTACAAGATTTTTAAAAAATCCCTTAATAATTTTTAATTTTGCCCTCACAATTATAAAATTCTAGCCCCGCCCCTATTAATATCTACATATTTTTTAAATTTGCTACTATTTCTATTTACAAATTTGCCGAACGGATGTAAAAATATGCAATACTTGGTCAACAACGTACAAGACATAGGGAGTAACTTACGGTAATGAGAGAATAGCACATGCAGCCCGTATGATGGTGAGCCAAAGCAAGGTTATGGCAGCAAAGACTGAAATGGTTGTCCATGGATTGTTAAAATATTATCGCTTTAATCTTGCCATCCATGTATTCCTTATTTCGGAACAATGATAATTTGCAAGGTAGAAAATATTAGAAAATAGAAACCTTTTAGAAATTATGCTATTCTTGCCTAGCTTGTTGATATACTTGAAAATCTTTGGACTTGAAATTTCTTTTAATTGCATTGAAGAATCTTGAAGAATATCACATTTTTTATTTGTTGCATCTTGTTTTAGTTGCACTTAATACTTTGTTGATCATTACTTAATAAATTCTTAACTTTAGCATTCTATTAATGAGGACATCTCATCATGGATAATGGTTAATGTCAAAATATTCCATTTACGTGCTTATTCAAAGCACTTTTATATTTATTATTTTTAAGTTTATAATTAAAAATAAGTCATTTTATTCCTCCCATTGTTTATTTTTTTTTTTGGGGGGGGGGGGAATTATTATTAGAGGCTAGATGCGTTAATTAATAAAAAGTTGACGATAAAAATTCAATAAAAAGGTCAAAAAGATGAGTGCTATAATAATACTTAGGACAATAAGTAAAATTAGAATATCATAAGATAAATAGAAGAAGTGATTCAATTTTGTCTCAATTCACGTGTTATTGTTCTTGCACGCTTTTATCTACGATAATTATGGATAGTCAAGTTGCAGGACACATAGGCCATAGCTCTGTTGTTTTTAGAGTTTGACGTTACTCCTTCGAAACCAATTCAACAGAATCACCTGAATGTAAAGAAATGATCAACAAGATCCAAAAAGTAATTCGAGCCCACCGACTTCACGATATTTCCTTAAAACGAATTTGCTGCCTTCAATGGTGCTAAAGGCGTCCAGCAATCGTTTCCCAAGATAGAACGAATTTTTCGTCTCCTATGGAAGCAACACTACAATCTGCAGGAGTTCCAACGAACTCAACGAAGTGTGTTTTACTTCGAGACAATATCAGAACGAGAGAGAGTGGAATGAGATTCAAAGTACAGAAAGTTTGCAATGAAAATGGTGTAAATTTTCTGGTAGAGAGGCAGACTATTTATAGACTTGTTCGTGGCCATTCAAACAGTCATCACCTTTCAGACAAATCTCAAAAATCCGAACAGACATGCTGTTTTAAAAGTCGTGTCTGTTAAGTCGGTTAACAGTCGACTGTTTGGTCGGTAAACAAACGACTGTTAAAAGAAAATAAAACACCCGGAAGAAGCCAAAATTTAAATTTCATAATGTACCCAAAAATTTGATTATTTACAATTTGGCCCAAAATTTTAAATAAATTTTGTCCAAAAAGTTAATATAGTGCAAAGGTCCACCCGCACCGGACCGGACTCGGACTTGGACACAAGCACATGCTCGTGCCATGCCAAGTCGAGCCGGCCGATCGGACGGATGGCGGCAGCGACGGCGCGCGCGTATGGGTTTACGATTGAACCTAATAGGATATAGGTCTTCCCTCTTCCAAAGACTATTGGTACCCTTTGGGGTCCAAACCCAATTCCAAACTTCCACCTTATAAACCACACCAAAGTTTCCTAACTTTCCTATGTGGAATAAGTGTTTGGAAAATCAAATTCTTCCATAATACTTAGTTTATGTGGGTTACTTTAACACTTAATATTTCATTCAATTTTAAATGGTTTTCGACAAATAAATATATCACGTTAATCATCTCGCGGAGTGGAACATGAATATGCTAGGTCCCGTATTAATTAAAAGGTGGGTCCTACTAAAATTTGGGCTCAAAGTTGACTCATTTCAACCATTTTTCCAACAATCCCCCACATGAATGAAATATGTAGGCATTTTTCCAAACGATAACATTTGATATGTTTTTTCAAAGAAAAAATTGAAGAAGACTGCATCAGGATAAGTAGTCAATGACTTTGAACTTTTCCTAGTAAAATCTATCGAATTACCTTAGCTAATCAGTAGCAAGTTGCTTTGAATAGTCAGTCGTTTATGGAAACCTAAACAATAGAAGTCAAACAATTTTCTTCGAACACAGTTGGTTCTCACGTTTGTGTCCATTTTGGCCTTGGACACCTCCTGGTTCATGAGTGGTTTTTAGAGAATTCATCTTCATCTAATTCTCTTAGAAGCGGCTCATTCTCATTCACATAGGTAATTTCCATAAAGAGTATTCTGCTATACTCCACTTGAACGAATCAAAATATAGAAATCATTAAAAGCGTATCTTAACCTATTTCGCGACAGCTGGGCACTGGCTCATCATAGGAATGGGTAAAAGTACAATCTTCCCAGTCCCAGTGCACACTAAGTTTTTCACAGTTCGGTTGTCCCATTGAACCTAGATCTTGGGATCTCCAGTCAACTAGGTTGGGTTGCCACCATGGAAATTTTTGATTATTTTATTAGTTTTAATCTCATCCCCTTCGATGAACTTTCAACTTGCTCTCTTGTTAAACTTTTAGTTAGCGGATCCGCAATATTCTCTTTTGATTTCACATACTCTATAGAGATAATGCCTGTAGAGAGCAACTGTTTAACAGTATTGTGTCTACGACGTATATGTCGAGATTTACCGTTATACATTGCATTTTGTGCCCTACCAATTGCTGATTGACTATCGTAATGGATACAT
The DNA here is from genome assembly GCF_002742605.1 of Olea europaea var. sylvestris. Lineage (NCBI taxonomy): Eukaryota > Viridiplantae > Streptophyta > Magnoliopsida > Lamiales > Oleaceae > Olea > Olea europaea. The sequence goes on from NW_019236545.1 coordinate 101,772, forward strand.
ATAGCAGGCACAGGTTTTGTCCAACATGGAATATCTTCTAGAAAGTTTAGTAGCCATTCGGCTTTTTCTCCGGCTTTGTCTAATGCACTGAATTCAGATTCCATTGTTGATCTAGCTATACATGTATGTTTTGAAGATTTCCATGATATTGCAGCACCTCCAAGTGTAAAGACATATCCACTTGTTGATTTGGAGTCTTTAGTATCTGATATCCAATTTGCATCACA
>NW_019236545.1:102893-114095 GCF_002742605.1 Olea europaea var. sylvestris
CTTTAGCGACAAGTCTTGCTTTATATTTGTCAATTGATCCATCTGCTTTCATTTTCCTTTGCAAAATCTATTTACATCCCAAAGGCTTATTACCGGGAGGGAGGTCTACTAATTCCCAAGTATGATTTTATAGTATGGATTCAATTTCACTATGAACAGCTTCTTTCCAATATGAAGCTTTGGTTGATGACAACTTTGAGGTTCATTTTCTAACAAATATGTTCGAAAATCAGGCCCAAAGGAGGTTGACGTCCTAGACCTCTTACTTTCGTCTAGGTTGTTCATTTATAGAGTCTTGATCTATAGTCTCGTCACTTTCACGAGATCTCTTTTGTGAATTTGATTCACCTTGCATGTTATAAGGAAAAGTATTTTCGAAAAATGTAGCATCCCTTGATTCAATAATTGTATTAACATGCATATCAGGTATTTCAGACTTATATATCATAAATTTGTACGTATTACTATGGTAGGCATAACCAATGAATACACAATCAATGGTTTTAGGTCATATCTTAACCTTTTTAGGTTTAGGAACTACTACCTTAGCCAAACATCCCCATAACTTCAAGTATTTATAATTAGGTTTGTGACCTTTCCATACTTCATAAGGTATCTTTTGCGTTTTTCGATGTGGTAGTTTGTTAAGAATATAGTTGGCAGAAAGCAAGGCTTCTCCCCACAAGTTCTGCGGTAATCTAGAACTTATTAACATAGCATTCATCATCTCCTTCAATATTCGATTTTTGCGTTCAACTATACCATTAGATTGAGGAGAATAAGGCGCGGTAGTTTGATGAATAATTTCGTGTTCAGAATAGAATTTCTCAAATGGTGAATCATATTCACCACCTCTATCATTTCTTACGGCCTTAATCTTTTTGCTAAGTTGATTTTCAACTTCTAACTTGTAGTGTTTAAACACTTCAATTGCTTTGCCTTTGCTTTTGAGCAAATACACATAGGAATATCGAGTACAATCATCGATAAAAGTGATAAAGTACTTATTACCTCCCCTAGTTTGAAAAAATTTTAAATCACATATGTCGGTGTGAATTAAATCTAGGGGTTCGGTACTTCTTTCAACAGAACGAAAGGGTAGACGTGACATTTTGGCTTCTACACATATATCGCATTTGTGATTAGGATTTAAATCACACTTTGGTAATAAATCTAATTTAATTAGTCTACGCAAAATGTTATAATTTGTATGTCCTAATCGTTCATGTCAAATGTTAAATGACTCAAGCAAGTAAGAAGAAGATGTATTCTTATTCATAATTGGAGGTACAACAGTCATTACATTCAACTTAAAGAGCCCCTCATTCAAGTAGCCCTTTCCTACAAACATTTCATTCTTTGAAAGTACAAATTTATCTGAGACAAATACTAGATTAAACCCGCTCTTTAAGGTAAAGAACCAGATACCAAGTTTTTCCTAATATCGGGCACATGAAGAACATCATTCGAAGTGAGCTCTTTTCCACTTGTCATTTTCAGCACTATCTTCCCATGTCCTTCTACCTTGGAAGATGACGAGTTTCCCATGTAGAGATGTTCATCATGATCCATTGCTTTGTAGGTAGAGAACATCCCGCGGTTTGAGCATATGTGACGAGTAGCTCTAGTATCCACCCACCACTCTTAGTGTTTCCAATTAAGTTGCATTCAGAGACGACCGCAGAAAGATTCATGTCTTGTACCTTATCAGTGAAGTTCTCATATTCTATTACATTGGCCTGGTGAGTTTTTCCCTTCACATTTTTTGGCTTTCGACAATCCTTGGATTGATGTCATGCCTTACCACAATTGTAACAGTTGCCTTTAAACTTTTTAGCAGTTTTTGAAGAACCAATTTGTCCTTCCCCATTGTGCTTCCTCTTTTTGCTAGTCTTGAAGCCTCCTTCTACAATGTTGGCTTTTGATTCCATCGAATGAGATGCACCATTCCTTTTTTTAGTTTTGCGATTGTCTTCTTCTATTCTCAATCGGACAATGATATCTTCAAGTTTCATTTCCTTCCGCTTGTACTTTAGGTAATTCTTGAAATCCTTCCATGAAGGTGGTAATTTCTCAATCAGTGCAGTGACTTGGAATGATTCACTTAGTTTCATTCCTTCGGCATGGATGTCGCTAAGTATGATTTGAAGTTCTTGAACTTGGGATATGACAGTCTTGTTGTCAATCATTTTATAGTCCAAAAAACGACCGACAATGAATTTCTTCATGCCGACATCTTCGATTTTGTACTTTGTGTCCAAAGATTCTCACAGTTCTTTTGCGGACTTAGCATTGTAGTACACATTATATAATGTGTTATCCAGTCCATTAAGTACATAATTTCTGCACAAGAAATCAGAATGCTTCCATGTATCAACCGCAGCCAATTTTTCAGCATCATTGTCTTGCTCGGTATATGAAGGCACGTCTTCTTTGAGAAATTTAGCCGGATTTAACGTTGTCAGATAAAAAAAGCATTTTTCATTGCTAACACTTGAAATCTGACCCATTAAACTTTTTTGGTTTTTCCCCGGTCGTATTCGGGAGTGTGGTACCAAAAGTTGTCATTTCTGAAACACAATCAGAAGATCAACGGTAAGAAGGAGTAGAAACAAAAACAAAATAATAATAGTAAATTCGTTTTAAGATTGTTGTTTCGAGAGTTTGACGTTACTCCTTCGAAACCAATCCGACAGAATCACCTGAATGTAAAGAAATAATCGACAGGATCCAAAAAGTAATTCGAGCCCACTGACTTCACAATGTTTCCTTAAAATGAATTTGCTGCCTTCAAGGTGCTAAAGCGTCCAGCAATCATTTCCCAGGATTGAACGAATTTTCGTCTCCTACGGAAGCAGCACTACAATCTGCAGGAGTTCCAACAAACTCAACGAAGTGTGTTTTACTTCGAGACAATATCAGAACGAGAGAGGGGGGAATGAGGTTCAAAGCACAGAAAGTTTGCAATGAAAATGGTGTAAATTTTCTGGTAGAGAGGTAGGCTATTTATAGACTTGTTTGTGGTCATTCGAACAGTCATTACCTTTCATACAAACCTAAAAAATCCGAACAGACATGCTGTTTTAAAAGTCGCGTCTGTTAAGTCGGTTAACAGTCGGCTAATAGTTCACTATTTGGTCGATAAACAGACGACTGTTAAAAGAAAATAAAACACCCGGAAGAAGCCAAAATTTAAATTTCATAATGTACCCAAGAATTTGATTATTTACAATTTGGCTCGAAATTTTAAATAAATTTTGTCCAAAAAGTTAATATAGTGTAAAGATCCACCCGCACCGAACCGGACACGGACTCAAACTCATGTGAGTTTATGACCGAACCCAATAGGATATAGGTCTTCTCCCTTCTAAAGACTATTGGTACCCCTTGGGGCCCAAACCCAATTCCAAACTTCCACCTTATAAACCACACCAAAGTTTCCTAACTTTCCTATGTGGGATAGGTGTTTGGAAAATCAAATTCTTCCATGCTACTTAGTTTATGTAGGTTACTTTAATACTTAATATTTCATTCAATTTTAAATGGTTTTCGACAAATAAATATATCACGTTAATTATCTCGCGGAATAGAACGTGAATATGCTAGGTCCCGTATTAATTAAAAGGTGGGTCCTACTGAAATTTAGGCTCAAAGTTGACCCATTTCAACCATTTTTCCAACAAGCTCAGCCGTAGAGTTTGCAAACAAAAATGAAAATTCAAAATGTGTGCAAGGATATGAGTGAGTCCTGCGTCTGCAACCCGATCCAGAACTTCCATATTCAACGTTCTGCATTTTTTTATTTAAAAAATCCACTCAAATATATAAAAATCTGATAGATGAGCTCCGAGAAACCTAACTTCATGTGCTAACATTTAATAATTTCAGCAGGTATCGAATTAATAATGACTTTTTATTGGTTTTGTCAATCTTTATTTGGTCAATTGACTACAAGGCATGGGGAAGAAGAAACATTTAAATTAATTTTATACTAAACATATCGGCACCATCAATATTGTTGGGAAAAAATTCAACTCATACCACAACGGAAATAAAATGAGAAATTGAGTCTAAAGAGAAAACATAATTAAATGTAGTTTGACTTGTCAACAATCATATAAGAAAAATTCCATAATAGTTGAGAAAACTTCACAATATTATATTTTTCCACTCGCACAATTCTCCCCAAGAAAACAAAAACATACAAGTTCGTACCGTTATTTTCTTTTTGCCTAGTTTCTCTTCAACAATTTTCTCTTTTTAAATTCTTTTAATTTTGGATACGTAATTTTCGGTACGAATTCATGCCACATTGGTGCCAAACACAATTATTCTCGATGTAAAGAGGAAAGACCCTTCTTATGGCAAATTTCTTTTTCCCTATTGCATTAGAAATTCTTTCACCTTATTGAAATATTTCATTTTTATTGCCAAACTAAAATTCATTTTCCCTTTCGCTGTGACTCCTTTTATTTACCAAATTTGGGTAAAAACCAATGCATGAGCGTGTTGCATTTTATTATAAACGTATATCTTATATTATGCGGTATTTTTAAAATCAATGAGTAATCAGCTCCGATAATTAGTTGATTAAATTTTTCCTCATGTCAAAATTTGTCTAATAAAACATACGGATAGAAGACTCATTTTATTCAATCTATCATTCAATTCATTATGTTGTCACGTGGACCTATATTAAACACTAGTGATACTACATATCTTTATTTGAATGAATTGTAATATCCTCGTGGTCTTGCCACCATTGAAACTCGTGGTGTCGAAGTTCATAATTTTTGTTGACCCATAAAATAAGAGGCCTTAAAGTATACCTTTGTAAAACCAACAAAATTAGTGAAAAATCAATGAAATTAGATCGTTTATGGTGATGTTATAAGTAAATTGGTCTTGCTTTAAGCAGGAGAAAATTAAAAAATAAAAAATAAAAATCCAAAAATAAAAATAAAAATAAAAAAGACAAAGACAAAAAAAACAAAAAAAATAAAAGCAAAATCCCTTGAATCCCTCGCTCGGAGAAGACAAGTGACGAGACAAGCATAAACAAAATGTCAAACCCCAACTCATATTTACAATTTTCATTCATATACATGGGTCACGTGCCAAGCAAATATATTATTTAAAATCAATTGTCCATATTGTCTTAAATAATGTTTAAAATCAAATATCAAAGACTTGATCACATATTTAAAGTCGGCATGACTTGAGGTCGGCAATTGATAATATTAAAAAATTCAAATAATAAATATTTAACTTTTTACACATTTTCAAAATTTCTTATTTTTCTTACGCTCAAAATAGTAAATATTTTTAATACTTTAAAACACCATAAAAAATGATTGCTAGTGAGAACAAGTTTATTAAAAAATAAATATATTTAAGATTATTTATCTCAAAAAAAGAAAATAAAAAACAAAATAGATCATCCTTATTATTTGGTACATAGAAAATGCAAAAATATCAGCCACGACTTCTAAGAATTAAATTAACAATAGGTAGATACAGCTGTACACAGCTTCTTTTTACACATAAATATAAAACTTAAATTTTTTATATAAAGGTTCAGAAATTAGTGGTTCTTTGTTTTATTGTGGTGGGAGTAGTTATGACTAAAGAGTGTGTGCGCAACTATGATTTTTGTTTAAAAGGCCAATACTCAATACTTTTTAGTTAATAAGCCTGTACTATGTACTGCTTGATAGGAATTAAAATCAAATTTTAAACAGATTTTAATAGAAATTGATGAAATGTACAGTTAAAAAGTTGTATGATTCATAAAATATGTGGTTAAAATTAATTTTTAACTTTGACTTAAATTAAAATCTATAATTTTATATATATATACACACACACACATATACACTGTTTAACAATATTATAAACTTTTAAACTAATTTAAATGGCACTTACCCATTTTAAACAATAAAATGGCGTTTCCATCTATTTGATATATGTAATATCTATTTTGATATATGAAACTCGCTTTTGTATGTATTTATGGAATCTGATTCTCAAATAGCATTCGATCGTGAAACAATTGACTTTGTATATATCCATACTGGAAAATGGGGTCATCTTCATCCTTGCATTCTTTGTTTTGAAACATACAGAGAAATTTGATAAAAGAACCGTCAAGAATCAACATTTGCACGAATTTATCTTCATCAAGCTCGATGTCTTCTGCATAACATTTCAGTGCCATTTCTTTGAATTGCATTATTGTGGTAACATACCTTTCTACACTCGACTCTTGTCCTCTTTGAAGAAGTAGCCTTAGATACTTGAGTTTGTGTTGCTCCATGTTCTGCAAGTGAGGTTTATTGCGGTGAAATGGGCCGATGACTATTATTTTTGGATCGTAAGCCTCTGGGTTATGCTGCTTAAATGATGACCAACTCTAAATGTTGTGGGCTTTGAAGGCGTAGAAGATGAGCTAATAAGCATATTATCAATGTTAACAGTGATACAGTCAGCTCTTTTCTCAGACATTTTTTCAACTGTTTATGGAAAATAAAAAATGGATACCTTGATTTACCAACAAATTAATCTATCCAATTCCATAAAAGCCTGAACAAACACTCAAATTGTAAAATATGCAAACTGTATAATCAAAAGTAATTATTGTCTGCAAAATTGTAAATACCACTTGTAAGTGTTAGGTAAGATTCTCTTAATGCAGCAGCATCGTATTGAAAACAAATAATAAAATGTCATCATGTGCTAACATTTCATAGCCAACTGCCTCAGCGTTCAATTTTCAGCATCAGCGAGCATTAAGAATTAGTAACGTGCCTAATTGGTGTTGGCCAACTTTTATTTGGTCAATTGATGAAAAAGTATGGAAAAAGAAAAAACATCTAAATTTATTTTACACTGAACATACCAGGACCATTCACATTCTTGGGAAACGATTCTATTATTAATGTAGCAAGATAATTACAAGATGAAATAAATCACTCACAAACAAGAATATGAAGATTTTACGTGGAAATCCAAAATGGAAAAAATCACAGGAGGAAGAGGAGAATTCACAAGATCAATGATTGTTATTACAAGATTTGATATATTCTCAAACAAATCTAATGTGTTTCTAATGTTATGAAGAGTATGTCAGTCATGCAATATATATAGGACCTCAATACAGTGCTTTAAATGAAATAGGAATCAACAATCACATCAAAATCATGAAAATGATCAACAGATGGATATCAATGCTGCTTGAGAGCCCAGCTCGAGGAAAGCGAGCGGAGCAAGCAACGCTTGAGCACTGCGTCCATAGCCCTTGGAAACTACATCTTGGGCTAAAATTCCTCCAAAGGCTTCCGATGGGCAAAGCACTTGGGCGTCTTGTCTCTGTCCAAACTCCATTTTTTATTTCTTCAAGGACTCTCAAACCAAAACGAGCAAAGGGTAATGCAACTTTGACTCCTAATTTCTGAGTTTGCTATCTACCTTCAAGTATTTCCCTCATTTACATATACATTCTTGTGGCTTGCGATTTTAGCTCGTCTTATAATTTCTTCCCGTCTACTGACTTGACCATCGAAGTGCTCACGGCCGCCTTCCCAACCATCGAAGAAGGTCACAAGTGACTAACGGTTTGTCCAAGTATATAGAAAAGGAGCTTACGTGTGTGCAAGTGGGTTGGGGATCTATTGGCTATCTGGAGTTATATTTTTCGAGGTCAACAATATATATTATAATTCACGATTCTTTTTTCTTGACTGACCGCCTTGCTTTCTAATAGGTGTTCAGTGCGTAGGTGGTGTCCGCGGGAATTAAGTCGGGATTCTGTTGACATATTTTTTGGGGGTCAACAATAATAATACTTAGGACCATAAGTACTATTAAAATATCATACAATAAATAGAAGTGACTCAAATCACGTGTTATTGTTCTTACACGCTTTTATCTGCGTTAATTATGGATAGTCAAGTCGCTGAACACACAGGCAACAGCTCAGCCGTAGAATTTGCAAACTTAAATGTGTGCTAGGGTAAAAGTCGGTCTGCGTCTACAACTCTGAAGAACTTTCATACTCAACGTTTTGCATTTTTTTAATTTAAAAGTCCACTCAAATATATAAAAATCTGATATATAAGCTCCACCAGACACGTAAAAGAAAATCCGAGAAAACCAAACTTCAGTGTTTGACGTCCTTCAGCGGAAAAGTTATTGAGTGTGTGTGTGTGTGAGAAAGTGAGAGAGTAATGGCGAAATTTCATAGAGCTTCTTTATTGTTAGCACTGTGTGTTACAGTGATAATATCACCATATATGCCACTATCACAGTGTTTTTATCTTCCACCAAAGCCTGTACCACCCATGAAACCACTATTACAGTGTGCGAATCTTCCATTTAAGCCTGGACCACCCATGAAACCACTATCACAGAGTGCGAATCTTCCACCCATAAAACGACCTGAGATCTTGTCGAGAAACGTAATTTTAGTTTCTGGGTTCCCACTTATAATTGTTAAAGGAAGTAATTTTATTATCTGGGTTTCTTCTTAAATTATTCAATACGTTGTTTCAAGAACTGGACGACTTATTCTTATTAATTTTGTATTTGTCGTTTTCATTGGCTTATTTGATCTGTTGTCCTATTTTAATTTTTCTAGTATATATTTTCATGCCTTTAAGTAATGGCTGTGGTGATTTCATCTGTGTTTTGCTATGCATTTATGTTTCTGTTAACTCAAGTGTTGTAGAAAAATTATTTGTTTTATGTGTATTTATGGGATCGGAGATTGACTAGTTTATATTTGTATTGTTGCATCTTATTGTGTTGAAACAGATGCAGACTTGGAAAAATTTATTTAATGAAATTGCGGAGAATGTTTGTGATCCAAAGCAAGAGGTAAATGTTTCTAGGCTTTCGTCTTTAATTGAGTACGTCTATTTTGGCTCCTTAATTATTAGTCATTACATGATTAAAATTAATTACAAATGCACATAATAATAATAATAATAATAATAATAATAATAATAATAATAATAATAATAATAATAATAATAATAATTAAGAATTAAAATTTGTTGTATAACAAAAAAAGAAACAAAAAATTGTTCAATAAGAAAAGGTTCATGCAACCATATTTGGTGTAACACTATTCATTTGCAACATTTAATGCAAATTATGATGTTGGGTTGGAGGGTGTATGCACCAAATTTTTGGTACCAAAAATTGAGAAATATGGTGGAATGGGTTTAGGGTTGAAGATGGCCTAATGTTGGAGAGAATTTATTTTATTTTATTTTATTTTATATGTGATCAGTTGATGAATTCATGAGTATTTATGTTTGTATTGTTGCAACTTATTGTGTTGAAGCAGATCTGGAAAAATCAAATTATTAAAATTGCGGAGAATATTTGTAATCCAATGCAGGAGGTAAGTATGACACATGTTTCTAGGCTTTGCTCTTTAATTCTTGTGAAATCCAGTTTGAAAATGATGCAATGATAGGTTGTATCACATAATCCCCGCAGGGAAGAGTGAGTAAATGACTGCTATCCTGAAAAAGTTACTACTTTCATTATAAACTAACTTTTTTGGTTTCTTTGGAACTATTCTATTCAGCGTGTTGAACAAGACTCTGAAAGATCATGTAGTTTGAAATGCGAAACTTGTCGACAGGTCAGGTTTCGTCATATCTTTGTAATTTTGGCACCAACCAGTAGCTGAAAGTTCGATTGCTTCTATTCCTGGTCTGGTCGGCTACCTATAATGATCTTTGTGTTACAAGTGCTCGACTTTTGATTTGTTTTGCTTATTTGTGCTTATGTATATGGTTTCTTTCAGTTGGAGAACAAACTAATCAGCATTTCTACATTTTTATTGGATTCTTCTCAGTTCTGAGTTCTAGATATCTTTGTCATTTTCATTATTCCTTATGCCAGTTTGGGATAATTTTGGCTTGGAAGTAATGAAATTCTGCAACTAAATTTCAACTCTGGAATTTTGCAGGTGTTGCTCCGTTCTGATATTACTGATGCTGTAGGATACCTTTATGACAAAGAGCCAGACTTTCGTTCTTTCCAAAAGCGTATTTGTAAGGATGTCGAAACGCCATCTCCTAAGGTGACTACTTTGACTGACGTTTACAAGTAAATTTTGAGATGTTGGATATAAATAGGTGTGGGTATCTTAGTCCTGTTTGAGCCCCATTACATTAAATTGTATTACATTTTATTTTTCTCTCTTCTATTTTCAATCACACAATCTTTCATAAATTAATATTATACGTAAATCAAAAACTTTTCATTCTTTTTCAACAACTCATTTTTCAAAAAAAATTATTCCTCCCATTAATTTTTCCACGTAATGGGGGTCAAACAGGGGCTTAATGGAGTCTCTTGAATTGAAATTGAATCAGAATCCACAGTTGGCTAATTAAAATAATAATAATAAATTAAGAATCAGACTAGATTTGTAGGTAAATCGATTTTTATATAATTTTTATTTTTTACAATTGGTGGACTGGCTAAAAAAAATATACAAAATCAAAAAACTTTTAACTTGAATATTAATTTGTCTAGAACTCTTGACTTTAACCATGAGAAATCAAGATTGATTCATAATTTTTGGCCTTTCGCTTCATGTCAACTTGTTTCATTTCAGATGTTAGTAGATGTTAATCTTTACAATTCAAGCTTTCTATAAATCACAAAATTCAAGCTAAATTGTGTTGATGAAAATCAAAGTGTTCATTCTTTGCAATTATTATTATTATTATTATTATTATTATTATTATTATTATTATTATTATTATTATTATTATTATTATTATTATTATTATTATTATTATTATTGGCATTGTTTATAATCTTAAGTGAATTTTTTTTTTTAGATTTTTTATAATGTATAGTAATTGAACTTGTTATATACATAGCTTGTGTTATAGTGTACCTTTTTTATTATTTCAATTTCGTGTGTAATTTTGAAATATAATTTTTTATTTCTTATCCAAATGGAGAGAGTTCAATATTTGAACTACAATTTCTTGAACTATATGATCTAATTAATATTTTTTTATGCCAGTTTATTTTAGGAGTGGAAAAATTTAGGCATCATCATAGTTAAATTATACATTCTAGCATGCCTCAATTGTGGATTGAATAAGATTTATCAAGGAAAAATCATTTCTTCTTGAACTCTAATTTAATTTTTGATGTTTTAATTTTTTT
>NW_019236545.1:117134-128449 GCF_002742605.1 Olea europaea var. sylvestris
AAATGGTGCCATGAAAATTTGTATATTAGGATATATCAATTTGAAAAAATCTCCATTTGAAAAAAAGAATGAATTACATTTTTAAACAATTTGTACTCTCTCTCTCTCTCTCTCTCTCTCTCTCTTTAAATTCAGTCAATCAATAAGAACACTAGTTAGGATTTTCTAGAGAACAACTTCAATTAAGCCTAGACTTACAAAAACGATTGAGCAAAATAGAGCAATTCAAAGTGAGGTTCGAAGCCATAAACAGATTTGCAAATAAGCAAATAAAGCTTAATTCTCAAACTTGTGGAGCACGATTTTTCTTTTCCATTGAAGATCCTTCAACAGCACTGTACTTTCTCTTCCTTCCCTTCAGTTCATGAACACTGCTATCGCCTCCTTCACCCATTGGTCTGAGTCAAGGGCGGATCTAGGGACAAGTCGGGCTGTGCTAAAGCCTGTCCCACCAGCCCAAATGCTAATTAAAAAGAAAGATTTCAATATAATAATAATAATAATAATTGAAAAACCTATCGTTCGACCCAATTAACACCTAGAGGGGGGTGAATAGGTGTTCTTGCGGAATTAAAAGCTTTTTGAATAATTCATACAACAAATCACACAAATTATAATTTGTCCAGATTAATTCACGTGCTTTATCTACCTATGTTGGATTACCATTGACAAGTAAATAAATTAAAGCGGTAAAAACACAATAAACATATTGACGGAGAAACCCAACTGGGTAAAAACTTCGGGCACAAGCCAGTAGAGATTCACTATTGTAGAAACCAACTTACAGCACGCCAGACATCATTGACACTCTCAATTTTCTGACCTCCTTGCTGTATGAACTCAAGATCCTCCTGGATTTTGCAGATCCGTGCTAAATCCCAGCCTTTATAATTTCTACCTCCCGTGAATCGCCACGTACTCCAGCTCTTCAAGCAAATCCTTCCCGGATCTTCAAACTGATGATCTTCTGAAAGTTTAATTGGAGTTGTGAGACAGGTGTTTTGGGGTTTATGGATTTGATGTTTTTACTCAACAAGCCAAGGATTGGTATGAGAACAATTAAGGGTTTCTTTGGCTTTTGATCCTTGGAAAGAATGATTTGGATTTTTGGTTGCCAAGGAATTGAAAGAATATTCAAAGTATTTTCAATGTAAATTTTCGGGTTAATGAACACGAATGGGACTTTTGGTATATATAGAGGTTGATATATGGTAATGTGGAGCGTCAAACATTCGCGACGGCTCAGCGTGAGGCCAGCGAAGTTGGTTCTGCAATTGTGGCTCGAGCGAGGGCAGGGCGAGACTCTAGCGAAATCAAAGTGCCGCTTGCATCTTCGAGGCATCCCACACAACCCTAGACCTAGCCTATAAACTTAGTTAATTGCAACTCTAGTCCCTGAACTATTGGACATTGACAATTTGGTCCTTGACTTTACAATTTTGACAATTTGGTCCTTGGTCACAAATTTGCCAATTACATATTTTCCTAACAACAACAACAACAACAACAACAACAACAACAATAATAATAATAATAATAATAATAATAATAATAATAATTGTCGAATAATTTCCTGGATTCACCACTAGTCTGAGTGTCTCTAATAGTGCCGATGTCGATGATCAATGGGGCTAAATCTCATTTGATTTCATCACTTCTGGTCACGTGGTAGCAATAAGTGGATTATGGTTTAATTTTGGGCTAAACGTATAAACTACGTTATATTAAAGGTTGATAAAAAAAAAATAAAAAATAAAAACATTCTTTTTATAATTTGCAAGTCAATTAGTTTTCTAGTAACTGAAACTGAAATGATTTTGATAAAACTCGATCAACGGGGACCAATTTGCAGTAAGTTGGCACTTTAGGGAACCAACTAAACCCTTAATTTCTTTATTGACCTCTCTCCTTGGACCTCAACTCAAAACCCTTTAAACCAACAATGAAACTATGCAAAGGGTATACGAGGGGAGAAATCAAAGCAATGCACTTTATTGTGGGGTTGGATGAATCAGCCAATCAGGTAAGGTCGAAGCCATTCCCTGTAGCCAGCTATCTCAACATTGTTCAATTTTCAGCAGGCATCATGAAGGTATGGGAAAAGAAGAAACATTAAAATTAATTTTACACTAAACATACCGACACCATCCATTTTCCTTTGAAAAAAATTCCACCCGTCACACAACGGAAACAAAAATTAGAAAATGAGTTGAAAGTGAAAAAACGTATTTAACACATGGTTAGACAGATTGTCAATAGTCACATGAGAAAAATAGTTTATTAGATGAGTAAATCTCACAATGTGTACACATTGTCGCAAGGAGTTGAAGAGCCTTAAAAGTTCTCAAAATTGGAACCTTGGCGGGCACCCATGTAGCATCATGGACCATGGCAGAGGGATACAATCTGGACTGCACAATCTAAAGCAATGTGATTTAAGGACTCAGATTTATCGGAACCAAATGGTGAACCCATTCACCAGAGACACTTGAAATTCAGTATACAAGACCCCATATTCCATTAAATCCTACATAAAATCAATTTAATTTATAAAATTGATTTATAATTCTATCTTCTCTTCAAAAATTACGTTCATTTTGTTTCATTTAAATTAAAATTTTATCCGAATTAATTTTTAGAAATAAAAGCATGTCCAAACAATTTTAGTTCGAGTTTCTTTCGTTTGAGAAAAATACTGTTAACACTTTGATTCCACCGACAAGGTTGGTATAATATGGTATAGACTTTGGAAGAATTTTTATATCTTGAAAAATAGACAACCGATAATCCTATTGTCATCGGTGCAAAGGGCGGAATCTATTTATAAAAAGAATAGCATCAACATACCTTGCTTCATCTTTGTTTTTTTACTTCTACTTTTTCTTTCTTTTGATTGTACATTCATTAATTTGACAACAAAGGTGAGATGCGTTTAGCATATGGCACAATTGTAACACAATCGATTATTGGTTCAGTAAGATGCTGCACCATTTAGCATATGGCACAATTCAATAATATGACAACAAATGTTAGGTAAGATGCACTAAATGCAGCATCGTACTGGACTAATAATAAATAGTGCCATACGCAAAATGCGACAGCATCGTTCTGGACTAATAAGAAATAAAGAAATACTCAACAATCCCATGAAAAAAAATATTTTATTAGTTGAGAAAATTTCACAATATAATATTTCTCCACTCACACAATTCTCCCTAGGAAGACAAAGACATATAAGTTCGTATCGTTATTTTTTTTTAGCTTCTCTCCAACAATTTGCTCTCTATAAATTCTGATACTTTTGGATATACCTAATTTTTGGTACAAATTTACATCACATTTGTACCAAACACAATTATTCTCAATATGATACCATGAATCAATAGGTAAGACCCTTCTTATGGCAAATTTATTTTCCCCATTGCATTAGGAGTTCTTTTCCTAATTGCAAATTGATTCTCTTTTCAATACAATTCTTCTAGGAATTATCGTTTTGGTCCCTTTCCTCAATGAAAAAGAGTTCTTTCACCTTGTCGCGATATTTCATTTTTATTGCCAAACTAAAATTTGTTTTCCCTTTCGCAATGTGATTCCTTCTATTTTCCAAATTTGGGTAAAAATCAACACGAGTGTGTTACGTTTTACTATTTACATATATCCAATATATTTGTAAAATCAATGAGTAATTCGCTCCCATATTTAATAGATTTTTTCTCGTGTCAAAGTTTGTCTAATAAACGTATGGATACAAAACTCATTTTATTCAATCTACTATTTAATGTCATTATGTTGTCATGAGAACTGATACAAGACACTAGTGACACCACATATCTTTATTTGAATGAATTGTAATATCCTTGTGAACTAGCCACCATTTAAACTCATTATATTGAAATTCAAATTTCTGTTCACCCATAAGTATAAGATCGCAAACAAACAATAAAATAAAATATAAAAAATTAATTAACAAATGAACGGAGCATTTTTCTTCGATTGACTAATAATATAGAGATAACAAATACAATAACAGTACCTACACAATACAATAAAGATCACATGGAATAAAAAAATTAATTAGCAGATACAAAACTTGTTAAAAGCTCTATAAATACCAAAAAGATAGAAGCAAGATAAAAGATCCCATGGAATAAAAAAATAATATTTTTCCAATAAAAATACGTGGAAAGAAGGAATTTTTTTAAAAGAAAAATCTAACCTAATTTGGGTAGAAAAATCCAACAATATCCAACTTGACACAAATTTCAATGCAACGAACGTAACTCTAAAATTTCTCCACCTTGAACAATAAATTCGATTGCGACCAAAAATTCGAACTCTTCAACAAAAATAGAATTTTCTCCAACACAAAAAATACTCCTCTCCCACGATATACAACACGGATACATGAACCCAAACACCGGGTTCCTCAAAATTCACAAAGAATTAGAAATTACCAAGTAGTGTCAAAGCACATCCTGTAGCAGAATCAACTCCCAATGCTTTCATAAAAACCCTTGACTAATCTCGATGCCTTCAAAAATGCTAAAGGCGTGTGCAACCAAACCAGCATCCACGTACCTATCTCCTTGTCGGGAAATAAAATGGATCAAGGTAATAGATGACACGATATGAATTATATAATCGCAAACAAATAACAAGATAAAAGGCAAAAATATTATTTGTCAGATGAATGAAATATTTTATTCAATTGACTAATATGAAAAAAAAAATACAATAGCTGTACTAGAACAATTATTTTATATTTCAGTAGTATAAATCTTGTGAAAATATTTTAGTAATTATAGGGATGCATGTGAAACTTTATAAAATCCATGTGTGAATCTTTAAAAAATCCATATACATGGAAACATGATAAAAAAAATCACGTGAAATAAAGGAAATAGTATTTTTCCAATAAAAACACGTGAAAAGAAGGAAAAATATTTTCTCAAAAATCCAACATAATTTGGGTCAAAAAACCCAACAATTTCCATATTGACATAAATTCTGATGTAACATAGGAAATTCCAAAAAATTTCCACCTAGAAAAAATAAATATGACTGCAATAAAAAACGCGAACTCCTCAACAAGAACCAAACTTTCCCCAACTCAAAAAGACTCTTTTTGTTCCATGGTATCCAACACGGATGGGTCCGAAAATTTCTCTACAATTACGGCATCATTCCCTTATTGTGCCGACGTCCATAATGCCCCCTACACCTCTTCTTGCAGTACTTTGTACATGCCACCTTCGACGCCACGTTCACCCTATGCAAATCTACATTAGTTCCTGAGTAGACAAGTCTTTTGGCCACTGCATCACCACACATCTCGAAGCATTCCTCGCATATGACTTTATTATTCAATTTCCAATGCAATGCTTTGGTCATGCCCTTGCAAAACAAATGTTCATGCAGTAGACAAAACTGCATAGCACATGCCCCTGTTTTCCATCCTCAATTCCATTACTTGCCAACACTTGGCCACATGATGGTGATCCCAGTTCAGGAACATATGTCATTAGCATTAGGTAAACCAACAATGCATATTCAGAATAGAACTACTCTAATACAATTTGTTGGGAAATAAAACGTATTGAGGTAATATATATAACACGATATGAAGTATATAATCACAGACAAATAACAAGATAAAAGGTAAAGAGTTAATTGGTAGAGGAACGAAATATTTATTCAATTGACTAATATGGAGAAAATAAATACAATATATTTTAGCAATACAAAACTTGTGAAAAGAGTCTAATATTTATAGAAGGGCATACCAAACCCTAGAAATACCACAAAGATGGAAAGAAGACCAAAAATCACGCGAAATAAAGGAAACAATATTTTCCCAATAAAAACACGTGGAAAGAAAAAAAAATATTTTCTAAAAAATCCAACTTAATTTGAGTAAGAAAGCCCTACACTCCAATGGGTTTATTCCTAACAGTTGAAAATGATGGAACTACAAGTAATGGTGGCAAAGGAAAATTATTTGTATCATCCAAACTCGAATGAGTATTATTCTTTAATATGGACTCCAAACCAAATCCCAAAAGTACAGTACCAAATTGAATCTCCACCACCATACTACATTTGTGTTGACTTTTCTTCACAAATTATCCCCGACCTTGTAAGATGTATAGTTGTAACCTCTTTCGTCCCTTAAGTACAACACGAACACCTTTTCCAACTTTCAAGACTCCATCTTCTCCAGAGAACATGTAACCTTTTGAATCAAGAATACTCAACGATATGATATTCTTCTTCAAGTCTGGATTATATCAAACGTGATCAAGTGTTCTACATATTCCATCTACCAGCTTCAATCTAACTCTACCAATATCAGTTATCGGATAAAGTTCATTGTTACCCATGACAATGACACCTTATATTACGATTTCATATGTATCAAAGAAATCTCAATCGGGTGTAGTGTATATGAAACACACAAAGCTGTATCCAAAATTCACTCCTCATATGTTTGGATTCGACTGTAAAAATCATCATAACATCTCTCTCACTCAAATAGTTCTTAGCTATGTTGGTATCATCTGAACTATTTGACTGCTTCCCATGATTTGTAGTCATATTACCTTTGTTCTGCATCGCAATCCCTCTTAATGTGTCATTTCTTCTTATAATAATAACAAACCTAATTACTAAAATTGGACATTGACTTACCCTTTCTTCGATCACCATGAACAACAAGCCTTTTCCATCTCTGGTCTCAAATCCAACAAAATGCTTCATCTTCTCTTTTAAAAACAAAACATCATATGCATCTTCAATGGTGAGTATTACGATTATACAAAATCGTGTCTCTAAATAAAGAAAAAGAAGAGGACAGCGAATACGAAAGGATTAAGGCTAAATATTCTTCATCATACTTTGCTTCTAAAGTCACCAAATCAGCAATGATATCCTTGAACACGGCCAGATGATCTTCCAAAGATATACACTCTGCCATGCAACGAGAATAAAATCTTTGCTTTAGATGCAATTGTGGTTTTCTCCTTTGTTTACGAAATATTTTTTTTCGATTTTAAACTACCGCAAGTGTACAATTCGTTAACAAGTAATAAAATGGATTCAATGAGTCCGAATATCGTCCCACAGAGATTGATTAGTTCAAATTTTATCTAACGTAGCCTTAACTAAAATTGGATTGCCAAAGTGATTGTGAACCTAAGTAAAACCCTAATTTTAAAAAGAAACCCTAATTACGCAAATTTTATGAGTGAATTGAAATTAAGACTCAAAACAATATTTTAACACTCTAGAATAAAACTAAATGTTGAGAACGCACGTTGTTATAATCAATAGAAATTAAATACACTAGGATCACGATTTCTCATGCAATTATCACTTTAAACCCTAATTTCACAATATGACAATACACCTCAATTGTGACGAGTTAATGTTCATAAGTCCATCCAATACTCTCTCTCGAGACGTATCGAACCTATTTCTACATACCATCGGCCTATATTTCTATGACAAGAGCATATGTAAAAATGCATGTGATATTATGAACAATTAAAGATTCACGTAGGGCATAGCGGTATACTGCTATCCTCTATTGGACCCTACGATGATTTATATTATGTCAAATCTATTCTAATTCTCTCAAATGCAAGAATAAACCACCCAAATTTATACAATTACGAGCCCTTAATTGCGGAAACATTATTTGCATATAAATCATTCAAAACAATAAAAATGTGTCTTAAAAGGAATGGTCGGGTCGGAGAGGAGAGAAGCGGTACGAGCCTTACTTAATTCATACTGAATTACGGCTCGAATAGCAATCTGAGGGCTGCCTCTTCCCTCTGGTTCACCTCCTGATACTCCCAATTGGAAAAAGCAACCCCAAAGATTTGGGACCAAAAGTGGTTATTGAAAACACAAAATGAATGAAGCAGCCATTTTCGTTGGAAGTTTCCGTAACACTGTCCAGTGGAAAATAAGCCTACACCTGTCGTGTGACCCGTTGGTCCTAAGTAATGTCTTGCGCGAAGCGACCAGTTGGGGTTTCCGACCCTCCTGGTCTCCACCTACTTGTGGAAGAGGTGGAATTCCTTGATATTAAGGTGTCAAGGCAGTCGAAAAAGGCCACAAGTGGAAGCAACCGATGCTTTGATCATGACTCCTTGCTGCCAGTCCGTGCTTGTTGTCATGCTGGCAAAAGCAGGGGTTTCGGTCACATGAAAATCTAGCCTAGCATGGTTAAAATAACAAAATACATCAGGTTTCGAGTAATACGTATCACCGGATTATAAAAGCTTGAAGAAATCTTGAAATTCTACATGTCAATCTTCGTTCTTGCGCTCTAAATCCTCTTCAAGAAGTGTTTTTCTGCCTCCCAATGCGTTCCGCTCGTTTCTGGACTTTTTTGATATTTATATCGCGTGAATATTAGGTTACCAAAGGAGTTTTAATCGTATAAGGAAAGAAAATTTTCGCATCGGGAAGACTACCATGCGACCGCACGGTTTTAATCTGTGCGGCCGCATAGTTATTCCGTGTTTCATCAAAAATTTCCTGCATTCAGTCGTGCGGCAGCACGAGAGTTCTACCATGCGGCCGCATGGTAGACTCCAACTTCTATTCTCTTCAGTTTAGTCCCTTTACTTGAATCTTTCACTTCTAAGCCTCTTTTCTTCACTCTTTCCATTCCATCATCCCGAGACATCATCAATTGGCATTTGGTTCAATCAATTCCTTGATTTGTTCATCGGGTCAACTTTTTGGTAATTGCACCGTGGTCCTTGAACTTTCACTTTGTGTCATTTTAGTCCTTTTTTGTGTCTTTTCTCATGAATTTCGCCATGTTCATCGGTGTTTCCTACAATTCACAAATGTAACGAAATTAAGTCACAATTCAATCATTTTGCTCGTAATTAAGTCATGTTTGTAATCTAAATAAGTGTACAAAAACACACTTATCATCCTTCAAAAACATCTTGAAGAATTGTGTTAGACAGATGAAGATGAATCTGTAAAGGTGCCTTCCAATCATTCTTTTGTTTCTCCTCCATTGTCTAAATTGTGAGCATTTTGTCAAAATTCAACAACGCATCATCCAATCCATTTGCGCGAGTACAACTCCTATCTTCCATTTGCCACAACAAGAATCTTATATTGCAATCTAAGAGCAAAATTTCATACTTCATGGCTGCCATCAATAACAAACCTCTAACAAATCACAGCCAATAGCTCCGCTACCACTTGTTGAAAAATAAAATAGATTGAGGTAATATATATGACACAATGTGAAGTATATGATAGCAAGCAAACAACAAGATTAAAGTAAAAGAATTAATCGATAGAGGAACGAAGTATTTTATTCAATTAACTAACGTGGAGAAAACAAATACAATAACTATGTCTATACAATTATTATACGTTTCAGTAATACAAAACTTGTGAAAAAAATCTAGTATTTAATATTTATAGGGGTACATGCTAAATCCTAGAAACACCACAAAGATGAAAACAAGATAAAAAATCCCGTAGCATAAAAGAAACAATATTTTCCCAATAAAAACATGTGGAAAGAAGGAAAAAATATTTTCTAAAAGAACTATCCTGTTTTGGGTAAAAAATCGAAGAAAAACACCTTTGAAAAACTGAAAAGATTTGTGAAAAATCAATGAAATTAGATTGTCTATGGTGATGTTAAAAGTAAGTAGGTCTTACTCGAAGCAGAGATAAAATGAAAAAAAAAAAAAAACAAAACAAAAACAAAAAAAAAAAAAAAAAAAAAAAAAAAAAAAGACCCCAAAAACAAAAACAAAAATACTAGGATCCCCTTATTGGAGATGACAATGACGAGACAAACACAAACAAAATGTCCAACCCTAACTCCAGTTAACAATTTTCAAATATACATGGGTCACATGCCAAGCAAATTATATTATTTAAAATCAATGTTCCATATTGTCCTAAACAGTGTCTGACATCATATATTGATGTAGATTGAATCTACAAACACACGATAACAATAACCAAACGGATTGAATTCAGAAACAAACTTTTATTATTTCGTGAACAACCAAGAAAACCCTAGGAGGCATCTTGCAGCGTCTTAAATATGAAAGAAAAGATAACATACTGGGCTAGCAGTCCCAAAATGGGTTGGGCTATAAAATGGAAATAACAAATGCTGAAAATAAATAACACAAAAACTTAAAATACTGTTTTGACATACTAAACGACTTCAAATGCCCAAAAACCCTCGTACGTCATGGCAAAGCAGTGAGTTCAATCCGAAACGCTCGCTACCTTTTGAAATTGGGGTTATGGGCCCAAAACGGATACCAAACGCAAAAGTTACATCAATTTCTTTGAAAGTCGACCATCCAACCGTTCCATGTATGCCAATGCCTGTTCCTCCACATAAACCTCATCATTCTCCCCGGGATCAATGGGATTCGCCCTCGTATCAGAATCGGTAGTACTATCTCCCACGTTGTCTCCATGGTATGGCAAAAGATGCATTACATTAAACACATCAGAAGTCTGTATATGGGAAGGAAGTCTAAGGCGATAGGCGTTGGGATTGATCTTCTCCACAATTTCCACTGGACCAATGGTACGAGGTGATAACTTCGAATGCTCATGAGATGGCACTCGATCCTTAGTCAGTACCGTCCAAACATAATCCCCAACGTCAAACTCAACAGGACGTCGATGCAGATCTGCCGCCTCTTTATACTTACGGTTGGACTCTAGCAGATTAGCTCGTGTTTCCTCTTGAACTTGTTGCAAACTACGAACAAAGTCAACAGCTGTCCCATGCAGCCGAGTCTTAGAGGGCAGAGTCAATAAATCAACAGGGCTACAGGTCAGAATACTATACACAACCTGGAACGGACTGAAACCGGTGCTTCTATTTCTAGCATGATTATAAGCAAACTCTGCTTGGCTAAGCTGCTGATCCCATGAGCGTAGATTATCCCCAACCAAGCACCGCAACAAGTCACCCAAAGAACGATTAACTACCTCTATTTGCCCATCAGTTTGAGGGTAATAAGCACTACTAAAATTGAGCGATGTGTTAACTGACTTCCATAAACTCCGCCAAAAGTGACCGATGAACCTCGTGTCTCTGTCAGACACGATGGAAGTGGGCAACCCATGCAACCGATAAATCTCTCTGAAAAATAGCTGAGAAACCTTGACAACATTAGTGGTGCACTTGCAGGGAATGAAGTGCACCATTTTAGAAAAACGATCTACCACCACAAAGATGGAATCATTACCACGTTGTGTGCGCAGTAAACCCAGGACAAAATCCATGCTAATAT
>NW_019236545.1:128833-131878 GCF_002742605.1 Olea europaea var. sylvestris
AACGCAAGTATCGGGGCTGAAGTCAGACGCTCCTTAATGATCAAAAACGCTTTCTCAGCCTCGCGTGTCCACTGAAACTTACTCTCCTTCATGCAATCAGTAATGGAAGACATGATGGTGCTGAAGTGCTGAATAAATCGTCGATAAAACGACGCTAAATCGTGGAAACTCCGTACATTAGAAACTGATTGTGGACGCGGTCACTGCCGAATCGCATCAACCTTAGCTGCATCCACCGTTACCCCACCGGCTGACACAACATACCCCAAGAACAAAACACTATCAGTATAGAACACGCACTTCTTATTGGCTGCAAAGAACTTCTCCTTGCGTAAAACAGTAAGGACTTCCCTTAGATGCACACCATGAGACTCCTCCGACCCACTGTACACCAATATGTCATCGAAGTATACAACAACGCACTTACCAATAAATGGTCGAAGTGGTTGGTTCATCACCCACATGAACGTGCTCGGTGCATTGGATAGTCCAAACGGCATAACTAGCCACTCAAATAATCCCTCCCGTGTCTTAAATGCTGTCTTCCACTCATCACCAGGACGGACTCTTATCTGATGGTAACCACTTTTCAAGTCCAGTTTGGTAAACATAGTTGCGCCGGCCAACTGATCAAGCAAGTTATCTAGCCTCGGTATCGAAAAGTGATAACGAACTGTTATTTTGTTGATGGCCCTGCTATCTATACACATCCGATAACTCCCAGAAATCCAAGCCCAATACTAGCTTGAAATCATCCATCGGTGCCATAGAAATATCAATAGGTCCATGCTACAAACCCAACCATAGTTACATTCATTGAACTTTGCTCTCTAACGGCCTTGTGGTTGCATTCACCATCTTCAACAATTCACCTCCATGGTGAACGTTCAATCCAAGCCTCTGTACTTCATCGTCCGTGATGAAATTGTGTGTGGCTCTGGTATCAAATAATGCTCGTGTTTGCCATCCATTGATTTCAGCAAGTATGAACATCAACCATTTTTCTCCGTTCACCCCCAAGACGATTTTGGCATTCAAAACATTGAAAAGTTGTAATGAACCCATGTGACTTGCACCCTCCTCCTTGGCATGGGAAGTCTTCGGTCGAGTCTCCATAATAGATGCCAAAGATCAAAGCTTAGGGCAATCTCAAATGAGATACGGCCCTTTGCATATGAAACAACTACGAGTAGTAAAATTACCCCCCTTCTTATCATCATACTCCTTGCGCGAAGTAGTTTGCTTGTTGTAATCGGGCTTGTAATCAACTTTGAGATTTGGCCTCCAATCCGGCTTACTTCGTTGCTTGTCTTTTCTCACATTACCTCCGTCTTTGCCAAAATTCCCTTTAGTTGGTTTGAAAGTCCTTGCTTGCAACTCCATACTCCTTTTGAACTCCGTCAAAGATTCGGCAACCGCAATTATCTCATCTACACTTTTGACCCCGCGAAGTTGTAATTCTTGCCCCACCTAGGTTGTACATCCATCCATGAAATAAAATAGCATGACATCCTCCGATGTGCTTTGGATTTGAAGCATAAGGGTCGTGAAATCTTTGACATAGTCACAATTGTCTTTTTTTGTTTCAACTCCTTTAATTTCTTATGGGCCTCGTACACAACGTTTTTAGGGTAAAATTGTTTTTTTAGTTCCCTTTTGAACTCGTCCCAAGTATCAATTTTTCAAGTTCCATTTTCAACATCGACATGCTTACTACGCCACCAAAGAGATGTGTGTTCGTAAGATACATATAAGCGGTCCGAAATTTCTTGGCTTCATCAATAATATTTACATCTTCAAAGTAAACTTCCATTTGCCATAGGAAGTTTTCCACTTCTTTAACATCCCATCACCCATCATAATGTTTAGCCTTCGGGTACTCAAGCGTTGGGACAAGAATAGTTGAAGCGGCATCTCCGATTGTACCGACAGTGGATTGCTTGTATTGTTCAAACTCCTTGGTCATCGTTTCCATCATCACGGCCAATTGGTTTACTTGTCCTTGCATGGTGGAAACGAAATCCAAGACTTTTGTTTGGAGATGACCAAAATCATCCATCATCGCGGCGTGTTTGACTACCATAGCTTGAACACCATCTTTCATCGTTTGGACATCATTTTACAACGAAGCTTGTGTGTCCATCAACTTTTGGACATTGATTTGGAGAGTTCCTAACTTTCCAATGGCGTGTCTCTCCAATGCCTTGAAGGAGTTTTCAAGATATTCGACCCGATCACCCATATTTGTGATGATTCAATTTTACCCTCCATGATAATTGTTTTCCTTGTATTACTATTGCCTCGGGTTTTCTTTACTTCTACTAGGGCAGCACCTCGACCTCTCTCCTCAATCTCAATATCAATAGTTTGTTGAGAATCCGACACTATAACGGCTTACAAACGAGGCTCTAATACCACTTGTCACAGACATAATTTTGTTATACCCAAACAACTAAAATCGTGTAGCCTAAACATTCGATAATTCTTGTCCCTCATGAGAAAACATTAAGTCAGTCTTTTCACACTCACAAATAGTTTAACCAATTTGGCTAAATTATAACCAAGTTGAGAAGAGAATTTTGAAATAAGGAATATATGAAAATAAGTAAGGTAGGGGAAACTTTCTTTGTATAAATGAAAGGAAAAACTTTACAATCTCACATGATTTACAAATGAGACTTCCATCTCCATTTAAAGGCAAAACCTTGCAAGTTTGCCTTGAAATCAATTGCCAAGATTAATTTGATCCAAGGGTCCTCATTGGTGGCAAGTTGTCTTAAACCTCCTTTGATCAAGTTGTATTCATCTTTACAACTCATGCTAGTTGACATCATCAAGTGAATATTCTCTACATATTTCCTTGCAAGTGAATATGTCATTTTCATAATGCCAACTTGATCTGAGCTTGCATCTTGATATTATCTTGCAAGTGGACCAAGTGGCACATGTCGACAAGTTGCACAAGTTGGCCAAGTTGCCCACTTGCATCCTTAAAACTTCTAGCTACAGGCAATAGTATTTTTCTTCCCAAAATGACTAATTTAT
>NW_019236545.1:132499-136691 GCF_002742605.1 Olea europaea var. sylvestris
CTGCCTGAATCTGCTTGCGTCCCCTAAAGCAAGCTATTCCGTCCTGTTGGAACGCGCTGTCGGGCCAGATCGATCGTGACCATGGGGGACGTAAGTTCGTGCTCTAAAATGGCTTGTAGCCATTTTAAATGGTTGAGTTCCATTTTAATTAATTCTGCGTTCATTTGAATTCCCTTATATTATCATAAAAATGAATGAAGACATACGATCAATATCTTTGAGCCCCAAAGTTGATATAAAGTTATTACTACAATGATCTACAATCGTGTCTCATAAGTAAACTACATACACTAGGAACAAAATTATCTAAAGTTCGTTTCAATTTGTCTAAATGAGATAACGAAACTCAATACCTTGGCTCATTTAACTTATTCAAAATTTCTATGATATTTCAAAATATAATCGACGAGTTTAAAGTATAATTGAGAGCCTATGTTCCAAAATGGCATGTAGCCAATTTGAATGGTTGGATTCCATTTTAAACTATTTCCAAATTTGTAAGGTCCCAAAATTTATTTCCCCTTTGCGAAATTACATGGAAGCCTACTTTTTAAAGATTACATTTCAAAAATCAGAATGAAAGTTTTTTTATACAAAAATCAAATGATAATTCGATATTAATAATAATATTATGAAAATTAAATTAATTTATTAACCAACCCTACCTCCCTCCACCCCACCTCATTTCCCCCAAACTCATTCTTTCTCTACCTGTCCTCTCTCTCATTGTTGTCATGGGACATCGGCATGGCACCAATGCTCACAGCGACGAACGCCGTTCGTCATTATAGAGTCGATTTGTACTTTTGTGCAACGGTGATCTCTGTGTGTGTCATAGAAAAAAGGGTGAAATCTACAGTGGAGTGTTGGCGATCTGTGCATACAGTGTTGTTCAATGGTGATTTGTAGCGATGATACCACTGTGCGTTGGTTGCGCAGTAGATCACACCTATTGTGGTCCAAACGGTGATTATTGTGGTGTAGATCGCGGCGATGTTGTGCGGAAATGGTGGTGTGTGCACGGCTATGTTGATGTGGGTATGGTTATGGTGTTGTGGATGCAATGGTGGTACGTTGGTTGGGTATGGGTGTGTGTGCGTGCATGTGACGGTGGTGTGGAACTGTGTACGATGTAGCGCAGTTTGCTATGTGCAATGGTGGAGGCAATATGTTGGTGACTTTGGTAGTGTGTAGTGGAGTGGATAGGATTGTAGTGATGTGGTAGGTATGGGAGTTGTTTCACGATGGTGGATCTGGCGACGACAATGGTGATGATTGTATAATAAGTCGTGACTTTAAATATTTGTGATTTGTAATCGATAAATAAATAGCGACTTATAAATTTTTGATTTGTGACCGATGAATAAATTGTGACATATAAATTTTTTGAATTGTAACCTTAAAATAATTTGTAGCATAATTTTAATTTGTGACCGAAAAATAATATGTCACTAATTAAATCATTAATTTGTGATCAAATTGTATAGATCTATTATCTTAATATATTTAATTAATTAAATATATAATTAATTAAATGATAAATAAATATCTGATTTTTGAAATTTGAAACGTTTGTTCTTAGTTTTGAAATGAATGATACTTAACCTCTTAGTTATAAACTTTACTTCTTCTTTTGGTTGGTTTGGCCCACTTAAGAAACGAACTTTAGAGGCTCGACCCAAATAAGTAAAGAAAATTCCAATACATAGGTTTGAAAAAACTTAAGTCATTTAAGTTTAAATGAATTTTAATCTATGGTTATCTGCATGGCTCTCAAAGATTACAACCTGAGTTTGAGTCACCATGTGCTTATTTTTCAAAAAAAAATTAAGAATTTTTCGGAGTTAAAACTTTTTAAATGTTCACTTTAAGGCACAATTTAACAAGGTTTATGATTATCATAACTTTTTCATTTTGTTTTTCACTAAAAAATGTGGTTACAAGTAAAGTCACATTTTTTACCCCGTCTCTCATCTAATTCGAATTTTATTTTCCATCGCTCTCAAATTGTGTTAGTTTTAACTTATTTGCAACAAGAAAAAACAAAAATTTTGTTACTACAAGTTTGGTTATTCAAAGCAAATGATTTTTCATTTTCATATCAAGAATAGAGGTAGGATATGCAAGTTGATTTATCCTTTGAATGTTTAAAACTTCATGTGTAAAAATATAATTTCAAGTTATGCACTATAAAGTTTTTATGGTCATAATCAATTTCTGGGATCTCAAGAGATTCTTCGAAATCAAGAATTTTACTGAAAATTCAACTACGTGAAAATGTCTATGATACGAAGTTTCTATTAAGAAATTATACGAGGCTTTATGCTCACTCACATTCTGTGAGACCATTCAAATTGAGAAGGGGTCGTGGATGGATGGAGATGGCATCGATGATGGAAAAGCCAATGGGAGGTCAATCGAATCAAAGATCAATGTTCTCATGTGTAAGATTTTATGTTTATGAAATTTGTAAGTATGGCATATTAGCATAAGTTTTAACATGAAAATGTGATTGTGTGGATTTTGACATGTGAACATGTAAAGTAGAAATTCTATCCAAATTTCAAACGGTCACCTAAACCAAATTCTGCAAACTTTTGAATGAGACCAGTGAGGTTTGAAAGTCCTATGAGTCCTCTTTTACGTTGGCTTTGGAATCAAGCCATTTGGAGGTTGGTATAATATATTATGCCATTTTTTATGTGTTGTATTCAGTTGACCCAGGAATAGCTTTTGGTATGTAACTGAGCGTCCAATTGCATGCCTAATGATGTCGAAAAATTTTGAAATTTAACTATATTGTACTTGTACTTGTTTAAGAAATATTTCAAAATTTTATAGAATTTTAAACCAGAAAAATGGTCCAACTAAGCTTGATCATTAAGTAGCACGTCTCATAGTTGAACTCTGTTAACATAAGTTAGCCTCTATTTTCATCCTTCATTTTAGTTTCGATTCTTCAATAAACAAAAGCTAACTAACTTAACTCATTTGTTTTTGTTAGTTGTTGGAATTTGTACTAGAACGTAATGATAATTTGAATTTCGAAGGCCTAAAAGAAT
This sequence comes from Olea europaea var. sylvestris, assembly GCF_002742605.1. Classification (NCBI taxonomy): domain Eukaryota; kingdom Viridiplantae; phylum Streptophyta; class Magnoliopsida; order Lamiales; family Oleaceae; genus Olea; species Olea europaea. The sequence continues at coordinate 135,562 of NW_019236545.1, forward strand.
TTTTTGTAGCAAATTCAAATCCTAATATTTGGGGCATTACAAAAACCGTTTTGACTTTATATTACAACGTACAATCATAAAAATGAAAGGAGAGACGTTCTCACAATCTTTGGCACCATGGTTGATTCAAAGTTCTTATTTAATGACCAATATAAGTGTCCGTTAGTAACTAGACAACATAAGAAATAAAGTTAACTCAGATTCTAACAAATTTGTATAGATGAGATAGAAAAACTCTGTATCTTAACTCGTTTGACTTATTCTATTCTTCTACGATATTTCAAAATATGACTGACAAATTTTAAATTGAAACCGAGAGCCCGTGCTCTAAAATGGCAATGAACCAATTTAAACGATTGTTTGTCATTTTAACAAATTACATATTGGTTTGACTTTATATTACCTCATACGTTGATTAAAAATAATAATAATAAAATTAAAAAATAAAATAAAATTGTAGACATATTCTCACTGTCTTTAATTTTACTCTTAATATAACCATCAGTTGTATTCATTATGACATGGAAGATTTAGAAGTTATTTTATTATGCATGGACCATGGCTCATGTATCTTCAAGTAAACTTAATAGTCCGTACATCATTACACACGGCAAATATGTGTAATCCTCATGCATTATCTGGATCCATACGTTCTAAATTACTGAGGTTGAGGTTGTAATAATTTATCCCACTCACTATATAATATATCTACACAAAATACCTTTTGAACTACTAATTAAGGATCACATCAATTTAACCAACAGGTGGTGCCACAGTAAGCTACAGACTGTCACCGGTGATTTACCCCTGTTTGTGTATAGTTAAAGTAAGAAATTGAGTTTTGGGATATTGAATTTTTGAAGAATGTTTGGTTAAAAAATAGAAAAGAGTTTTAGATTTACGTACAAAATAATTTATTATAAGAACATTTGATTAAAAATGAGTTTGAAAAAAAAAATGAATTTTCAAATAATGGTAGGCAAACATGGCGTCAAATGTTAGTTTAGTGCTTTTTAGCACGAGTGCCTACTAAGTGTTATGTCAACATGTTTTAAATCAAAATCCATAGCAAAATTTCGACAGCTAACTTTCTCTTTAATACTAGATCAAATCATCACAAAAAGTTTGAT
>NW_019236545.1:143699-144517 GCF_002742605.1 Olea europaea var. sylvestris
TTTATTTTTATTTTGAGAATGTGTGGTTAAAAAATATAGAAAAATTTGAACTTATGCATGATATTATTTTATTAAAAAATGTGATTGAAAGTGAGTTTTAAAAAAAAAATTATTTTTGATTTAACGAAGTCCAAACAAGGGCAAAATCACATCATATACTTAACAATTTATGAATAATAATCACATTTTAAGTAACAAATTACAAATAGGTCATATTATTAACTAGTTACAAATCACACAATTAACTAACCATAGTCAATGTTCTCACACCACATCACCTACGCACTACTGTAGCAACGACCACATCACCTACCCACTATTGGAACAACCACCACATCACCACCTAATCTGCTTCTCTGAATGTGCCCTCCCACTAAGAGCATTTTCAAAAAATTCTTTAAACATGCGATACTTTTTATTTTAAAAAGTCAATCTTTAAAATCATGTTCCAAAAAACATTTTAAATGGCATTTTAATTTGGAGAGTGAGTTTGTCCCTCCAAATTTGAAGAGTCAAACTCACTCTCTATAATTAAATGTAATCAAAATGTTTCGATTTTTAATATGAAAAAATAATAAAATAATATAAAAGAAAGTTGCAACCACCACATCACCTACCCACTACTGTAACAACCACCACATCACCACCTAATTTGCTTCTCTGAATGTGTCCTTCCACTAAGAGTATTTTCAAAAGGGGTCATGCTATTTGTACATAGCATTTTACACTTTGAGTTATCTAACTCCATCTCCTCCTCTCATATGGGGGTCGGGCCCCCACGTCGTGCCCCCCATGTGGGACCCGACCCCATGTGAGAG
>NW_019236545.1:152256-154118 GCF_002742605.1 Olea europaea var. sylvestris
TTTTTCTTTTTGTATTTAAAAAAGTTCAATGACCTTTTTGGACCTTTGGCAAAGTTTAGTAACCATTTGAGCTATTAACTCCTCTATTTATTACTAATTTGTAATTTTTTGAAAATTTGGGGTATTAGTTGCAATTAATTCTTTTATTTTCTATTCTATTCTTTTTCTTTTATTTGAATAGAGGGCAAAATCGTCAAAAAACAGTGAAAATGACCTTCAGCGCAAGAAAGGTGATAAATAAGGGCAAAAATGTCAAAAAATGAAAGGTAGGGACGTTTTCCACAATAACCTCGAAAGGTAAGGGTGTTTTGCGCCAATTACCCAATCACGTGAAATCTTCCTCCATTTTTTTTTTGGGGTAATGTAAATTGAGCTTAGAGTCGTACATATGAAAAGGATTCACAAATACCCACGGAAATCGAAAGCACAGGAACCTAGTATTCTCTAATTTTTACTTTTTACATTTTTCCCCCTTCCCATACTAATTTTTTCAATAACCTTTTTTAATTTCAACCAGGGCCGGTTTTGGGCCGATGCAAGTGAGGCCCTTGCCTCAGGCCCAAAAATTTAAGGGGCCTCATATTTTTATTTTTAAAAAAATATCTAATCCCTAATTTCCTACCCGTAACCTGTCTTCCCTTCCCTGTCCCAATTGCGAGAGGCAAGAGGTGAGAAACAACCAGAGAAAGGAAAGACCCAAGGAATCGGCATTGACCTTGATGCTTGGTGATGCCGTCTTCTCTCTTCTCACTTTTCTCTCAGCCGTCTGCCGCGCCGCGCCGCGCCACTAGCTGCCTATTACGGTATAAAATCTAATTGGTATGTATTCATTTTTTTTTTTTGGCATTGAAGAAGTTTTTAGATGAAGTGGATTGAATAGGGCTGTTAATTGAAATTTGTCTTTATAATTCAATCATATAGCTTCTTCTTTTTTTCATTGCCCAGTAAGGCAGTAACTTTAGGAGAACATTTGTGTATATTTAAGAAATCAAAAACTTCTATTTTTTGTACAGAATATGTTTGGTTAACTTCTCTTACAAAATTTGTAACTAAGTATGCCATTAATTTATACCTTTTACAAGTCACAATATTTAAGAAGATAAATCTGCAACTCTGTTGAGAATTGTTGAGTGTTGGCCTGATGATCCTTTTGAGACCTTTAACAGTTGCAACGGTATTATACAATGCTAATTTGATTACAGCAGTTAAATATTTTAAATATTTTTTTTTGTAGATTTAGCAGGGAGCCAATTTGGGAAGAAATATGGAAAGGATTCTCAAGAGCCATCAACAATGAAAGCAGAGGAACCAAGTATGCTCTAATGTTTACATTTTTTCTACCATACTAAGCTCTTTGACATCGTTTAATTTAATTTATTTTTCATGATCATTTTCAACAATACATTCACGCAATAAAAATATTCTACAAGTAAATTCATAATTTTTTTTCACTTTTTAACCACACATTTTTTCAAAAAATATTATTCAAAACAATCTTTTTCAAAATTTAAGAATGTCAAACAGGGACTAAACCTTTCAATAACTTTGTTAACTTCAACAATTATGTTAAGTAAAACTGTTACTCCTCATCCTACTAGGAAGCCTACGTGGCCATGGACGGAATCTCCAAGGCTATTTTAATTCTTAGGGTTAAAAAAAAAGTTTTTAAGTAAAATAATAATAATAAAAATAATAATAAGTAACATTTTAAATATATTAGCTCGATTTAAAATTTATTTAGGGCATGTTTGAGCCACATTTTTTTTAATAAAAAATACTTTCTTAAACAGTGATTTAATATCATTTCAACCACACATTATTCAATAAAATAATATTATATGCAAATTCAAAACTCTTATTTA
>NW_019236546.1:0-424 GCF_002742605.1 Olea europaea var. sylvestris
TTTCTCGACTGTGTCGGAATGGGATCAAATTTGACTGGTTTATCGGGTACAAAAATCGCGCCGGGTGTAATTTCGTCATTTTTTGCGACTGTGTCGGAATTGGCTGAAATTTGGCAGTTTGATCTAAATTAGAAATCGCGCAGGGGGCAATTTCGTCATTTTTCTCGACTGTGTCGGAATGGGCTCAAATTCGACAAGTTGATCGAGAACAAAAACCGCGCCAGGTGTAATTTCGTCATTTTTCGCGACTGTGTCGGAATGGGCTCAAATTTGACAGTTTGATCGGAAACAAAAATCACGCCAGGGGCAATTTCGTCATTTTTCTCGACTATGTCGAAATTGGCTGAAATTTTACAGTTTGATGGGAAATATAAATCGCGTCGGCGGCAATTTCGTCATTTTTCTCGACTGTGTCGGAATGGGC
>NW_019236546.1:692-2100 GCF_002742605.1 Olea europaea var. sylvestris
CTGAAATTTAACGGGTTGATCGGAAACAAAAATCGCGCCGGGGGCATTTTCGATATTTTTCGCGATTGTGTCGTAATGGGCTCAAATTTGACAGGTTGATCGGGAACGAAAACCGCGCATGGGGCAATTTCGTAATTTTTCTTGACTGTGTCGGAATGGGCTCAAATTTGACAGGTTGATCGGGAACAAAAACCGCCCCGGGTGTAATTTCGTCATTTTTCGCGACTGTGTCGGAATTGGCTGAAATTTTGCCGTTTGATCGGAAATAAAAATCACGCCGGCGGCAATTGCGTCATTTTTCTCGACTGTGTCGGAATGGGCTTAAATTTGACAAGTTGATCGGGAACAATAATAGCGCCGAGTGTAATTTCGTCATTTTTCGTGACTGTGTCGGAATTGGTTAAATTTCGCTGGTTGATCGGAAACAAAAATCGCGCCGACGGCAATTTCGTCATTTTTCGTGACTGTGTCGGAATTGGTTAAATTTCGCTGGTTGATCGGAAACAAAAATCGCGCCGACGGCAATTTCGTCATTTTTCTCGACAGTGTCGGAATTGGCTGAAATTTTTCAATTTGATCGTAAATAAAAATCGCGCCGGTGACGATTTCGTCATTTTTTTCGACTGTGTCGGAATGGGCTCAAATTTGACATGTTGATCGGGAACAAAAACCACGTCGGGTGTAATTTCGTCATTTTTCTCGACTGTGTCGGAATTGGCTGAAATTTGGCAGTTTGATGGGAAATAAAAATCGCGCCGGCGGCAATTTCGTCATATTTCTCGACTGTGTCAGAATGGGCTCAAATTTGACAGGTTTATCGGGAACAAAAATTGCGCCGGGTGTAATTTCGTCATTTTTCGCGACTGTGTCGGAATTGGCTGAAATTTGACAGTTTGATCTAAATTAAAAATGGCGCAGGGGACAATTCCGTCATTTTTCTCGACTGTGTCGGAATGGGCTCAAATTCGACAAGTTGATAGAGAACAAAAACCGCGCCGGGTGTAATTTCGTCATTTTTCGTGACTGTGTCGGAATGGGCTCAAATTTGACTGGTTGATAGGAAACAAAAATCTCGCCGGGGGCACTTTCGTCATTTTTCGCGACGCTGTCGGAATCGGCTAAAATTTGACTGATTGATAGGAAACAAAAATCGCGCCGGGGGTAATTTCGTCATTTTTCGTGACTGTGTCGGAATGGGCTCAAATTTGACAGGTTGATCGGGAACGAAAATCGCGCCGGGTGTAATTTCGTCATTTTTCGTGACTGTGTCGGAATGGGCTCAAATTTGACTGGTTGATAGGAAACAAAAATCTCGCCGGGGGCACTTTCGTCATTTTTCTCGACTGTGTCGGAATTTATTGAAATTTGGCAGTTTGATCGGAAATAAAAATCGCGCCGACGGCAATTT
>NW_019236547.1:0-1900 GCF_002742605.1 Olea europaea var. sylvestris
TCGAGAAAAATGACGAAATTGCCCCCGGCGCGGTTTTTGTTTCCAATCAACAAGTCAAATTTCAGCCAATTCCGACACAGTCGAGAAAAATGATGTAATCGCCCCCGGCGCGATTTTTGTTTCCGATCAACAAGTCAAATTTTAGCCAATTGCGAAAAAGTCGCGAAAAATGACGAAATTGCCCCCGGCGCGGTTTTTGTTTACGATCAACAAGTCAAATTTCAGCCAATTCCGACATAGTCGAGAAAAATCATAAAATCGCCCCCGGCGCGATTTTTGTTTCCGATCAACAAGTCAAATTTTAGCCAATTCCGAAAAAGTCGCGAAAAATGTCGAAATCACACTCGGCGCGGTTTTTGTTCCCGAAAAATGACGTAATTGCCCCCGGCGGGATTTTTATTTTAGATCAAGCTGCCAAATTTCAGCCAATTCCGACACAGTCGAGAAAAATGTCGAAATTCCCCCGGCGTGGTTTTTCTTTCCGATCAACAAGTCAAATTTTAGCCAATTCCGACGCGGTCGCGAAAAATGACGAAATCACACCCGGCGCGGTTTTTGTTCCCGATAAACCTGTCAAATTTAAGACCATTCCGACACAGTCGAGAAAAATGACGAAATTGCCACCGGCGACTTTTATTTCAGATCAAACTGCCAAATTTCAGCCAATTCCGACACAGCCGAGAAAAATGACTAAATTGCCCCCAGCGCGATTTTTGTTCCCGATCAACCTGTCAAAATTGAGCCCATTCCGACACAGTCGAGAAAAATGACGAAATTGCCCCCAGCGGGATTTTTATTTTAGATCAAGCTGCCAAATTTCAGCCAATTTCGACATAGTCGAGAAAAATGACGAAATTTCCCCCGGCGCGGTTTTTTTTCCCGATAAACCTGTCAAATTTGAGCCCATTCCGATACAGTCGAGAAAAATGACGAAATTGCCCTAGGCGCAATTTTTATTTCAAATCAAACTACCAAATTTGTGCCAATTCCGACACAGTCGAGAAAAATGACGAAATTGCCCACGGCGCAGTTTTTGGTTCCGATCAACCAGTCAAATTTTAGCCAATTCCGACACAGTGGCGAAAAATGACGAAATTAAACCCGGCGCGATTTTTGTTCCCGATCAACCTGTCAAATTTCAGCCAATTCCGATACTGTCGCGAAAAATGACGAAATTGCCCTCGGCGCGGTTTTGTTCCCGATCAACCTGTCAAATTTCAGCCAATTCCGATACTGTCGCGAAAAATGACGAAATTGCCCTCGGCGCGGTTTTGTTCCCGATCAACCTGTCAAATTTCAGCCAATTCCGATACTGTCGCGAAAAATGACGAAATTGCCCTCGGCGCGGTTTTGTTCCCGATCAACCTGTCAAATTTCAGCCAATTCCGATACTGTCGCGAAAAATGACGAAATTGCCCTCGGCGCGGTTTTGTTCCCGATCAACCTGTCAAATTTCAGCCAATTCCGATACTGTCGCGAAAAATGACGAAATTGCCCCCGGCGCGATTTTTGTTTCCGATCAACCAGTCAAATTTTAGCCCATTCTGATACAGTCGCGAAAAATAACGGAATTGACACCGGCGCGATTTTTGTTTCCGTTCAACCTGTCAAATTTGCGCCCATTCCGACACAGTCGAGAAAAATGACGAAATTGCCCCAGGCGCAATTTTTATTTCAGATCAAACTGCCAAATTTGTGCCAATTCCGACACAGTCGAGAAAAATGACGAAATTGCCCCCGGCGCAGTTTTTGGTTCCGATCAACCAGTCAAATTTTAGTCAATTCCGACACAGTCGCGAAAAATGACGAAATTACACCCGGCGCGATTTTTGATCCTGATAAACCTGTCAAATTTGTGCCCATTCCAACACAGTCGAGAAAAATGACGAAATTGCCGTCG
>NW_019236547.1:1913-2100 GCF_002742605.1 Olea europaea var. sylvestris
AAAAATGACGAAATTGCCCCCGGCGCGATTTTTATTTTAGATAAAACTGCCAAATTTCAGCCAATTTTGATACAGCCGAGAAAAATGACGAAATTGCCCCCGGCGCGATTTTTGTTTCCTATCAACCTGTCAAATTTGAGCCAATTCCGACACAGTCGAGAAAAATGACGAAATTGCCCCCGGCGCG
>NW_019236548.1:0-2100 GCF_002742605.1 Olea europaea var. sylvestris
TTTGGTAGGTTGATTGGAAATGGCCCCAGAAATTGGATCGGGGGCACAGACCCAGGATCACGGGATTTTAGCAAAATTCCTTCGTTTAGGTCTCCGAATAATTAATTTTCGTATTAATTATGTCAGGTTGAAGAAGCGTTGGACAGAAAATTAACCAAGAAAAATCGAACCAGCGGCAATTTCGTCATTTGTCGCTTCGGTGTCGGAATTGGCCGAAATCTGGTCGGTTGATTTGAAACGGCCCTAGAAATTGGAGTCGGGCCACAGACCCGGGATCACAGGATTTTAGCCAAATAGCTTCGTTTCGGCTTTTGAATAATAAATTTCAGTATTAATTATGTCAGGTTGATGAAGTGTTGGACAAAAAATTAACAAAGAAAAATCGCACCAGGTGCAATTTCGTCTTTTGTCGCGACGGTGTCGGAATAGGCCAAAATTTGGCAGGTTTATTGGAAACGACCCCAGAAATTGGACTCGGGGCATAGACCTGGGATCACGGGATTTTAGCCAAATTCCGTCGTTTAAGCCTCCGAATAATTAATTTTCGTATTAATTATGTCAAGTTGAAGAAGTGTTGGATAGAATATTAACAAAGAAAAACCGCACCAGGGGCAATTTCGTCATTTGTCATGAAGGTGTCGGAATGGGTCGAAATTCGGCAGGTTGATTAGAAAAGGCCCAGAATTTGGACTCGCGGCACAGACCTTGGATAACGGGATTTTAGCCAAATTCCTTCGTTTAAGCCTCCGAATAATTGATTTTCGTATTAATTATGTCAGGTTAAAGATGTATTGGACAGAAAATTAACAAAGAAAAATCGTACCAGGGGCAATTTCGTCATTTGTTGAGACGATGTCTGAATGGGCCGAAATTTGGCAGGTTGATTGGAAACGGCACTAGAAATTGGACTCGGGGCACAGACCCGGGATCACGAGATTTTTTCCAAATTCCTTCATTTAGGCCTCTGAATAATTAATTTTCGTATTAATTATGTCGGGTTAAAGATGTGTTGGACAGAAAATTAACAAAGAAAAACCGCACCAGGGGCAATTTCGTAATTTGTCGAGATGATGTCAGAATGGGCCGAATTTGGCAGGTTGATTGCAAACGGCCCCAGAAATTGGACTCGGGGCACACATTTGGGATCAAGAGATTTTTTCTAAATTCCTTCGTTTAGGCCTCCGAATAATTAATTTCCGTATTAATTATGTCAGGTTGAAGATGTGTTTGACAGAAAATTAACATAGTAAAATCGCACCAGGGGCAATTTCGATATTTGTCGCGACGGCGTCGGAATGGGCCTAAATTTGGTAGGTTTATTGGAAACGGCCCCAGAAATTGGACTCGGGGTACAAACCCGGGGTCACGAGATTTTAGCTAAATTCCTTCGTTTAGACCTCCGAATAATTAATTTCTGTATTAATTTTGTCATGTTGAAGAAGTGTTGGACAGAAAATTAACAAAGAAAAACCGCACCATGGACAATTTCGTAATTTGTCGCGAAGGTGTTGGAAAGGGCCGAAATTTAGCAGGTTGATTGGAAACGGCCCGAGAATATGGACACGAGGCACAGACCCGGGATCACGGGATTTTAGCCAAATTCCTTCGTTTAGGCCTCCGAATAATTAATTTCCATATTAATTATGTCAGGTCGAAGAAGTGTTGAACAAAAAATTAACAAAGAAAAACCGCACCAGGGGAAATTTCGTCATTTGTCACGATGGTGTCGGAATGGTCCGAAATTTGGCAAGTTTACTGGAAACGGCCCCAGAAATTGGACTCGGGGCACAGACTCGGGATCACGAGATTTTAGCCAAATTCCTTCATTTTGGCCTCCGAATAATTAATTTTCGTATTAATTATGTCAGGTTGAAGATGTGTTGGACAGAAAATTAACAACGAAAAACCGCACCATGGGCAATTTCGTCATTCGCCGCGACGACGTCGGAATGGGACGAAATTTAGCATGCTGATTGGAAACGGCCCGAGAAATTGGAGTCGGGGCACAGACCCGGGGTCACGGGATTTTAGCCAAATTCCTTCGTTTAGGCCTCCGAATAATTAATTTCGGTATTAATTATGTCAGGTTGAAGAAGTGTT
>NW_019236549.1:0-2100 GCF_002742605.1 Olea europaea var. sylvestris
AAATAAATAAAATCCCATCTACATATACTATATTACACTCTTTATGCCTTGCGCGTGTTTGCCATTTTGTACTATTTTTTGGACGCAAACATAATTATCATTTGTTAGTGCTTGTGAAACAATAATTTGTATAATTTGTAAAAAAGTTGTATACGTGCTATACATACTCTCTCTCTTTCTCTCTCTCTCTCTCTTTCTATGTGTGTGTGCGTGCGTGCGCGCGCGTATGTGTATATATATATATATAGTTCAAACTCTAAATATATGATTATGAAACGATCAAATTTTTTGTTGACGTTAATTAGAATATTACTTTTGAGTAAGTTTCGCTTGAGAACAAAGAATTGCCTTTGTGGTCATTAGAATACATTTGTTTTCATAGAATCTAATGAATTATTGCATTAATTAAGACTAATAAATAGAGTAAATAAATTATACAACTTTTTTTTTGAAACTCTATATCGTTTGATTTCACACTTTTAGTGAATTGACATTAACTTAAAATACTAGTCTATTGGGCAAAGAAGATGGAATATTACAATAAGAATATTATTGTCAGTCATGAGAGCTAGTTTATATAAGGATATGTCTATATCAAAAGATTTTAAATTCTTGTCTTGTTATAAATTATAGTTATATTATTTCTCTTCTCACTCTTATCTTTCAATTTTAGGATTCTCAACCTTATTTTATTGATATCGTAATTAATGCTCTTATTTCGTAAAGACAAATGTTAGACATACTCAACAAACTATTTATTGATACTTTTTCTATTTTTAAAAAAATGTTGAACCCCAACCTTGAGGGCCCCCACCGCCCTGCCTCTGGAGCATCGTAAGAGAGGTAAATCGAGAGATGTGTCCCAACAAGTAAGGGAACAAGAGCTTGCCCGTACACTAGTACCCACAAAGAATCCAATTTCATATCTTAGGAATCGAATCCTCACACTGCGTTTGGCAATGCGAGGGTACTAGTTGTTCATGCTTAGGAAATTGCAATATGTACATTGTGATTTTTTATGAGAGTTTGCATTTATTTGTTAATACTTAAGAAATAATGGTATGTATAATATATTTGTTAAAGTAGACACGCAGTGTAATTACATTACGTATCCACATGGTGCATTTTATAGTTTTTTCTGAGGGTAATACATTGGATCATTTTAAGAACCATATGGACAAATGAGTTTGGTATCTTTAGGGATGTAAACGAGCCGAGCCGAGCCAAAGTTCGGCCAAAAAAATATGGCTCGGCTGGAGCTTTTGGCTCGGGCTTTTTACAAGCCGAGCCGGGCCGGCTCGGTTTTTTCATTTTTTTTTTGCCAATTTTTTTTATAACTTTTAATGATATTTTTTTCACATGCCAATTGTTGTAGTGCAATTTGTTTAATATAGAAGGCAAAGAAATTATGCCTTCAATTAGAAACGGAGCTGATAATAGTGCACAGATATTTTACACGAACAAGTAAATTTAAAAATACAAATAGAATACCGATAAAAAAAATACAAATAGAATAAACATAAATAAAGTATTTTCACAAAGAACAATTTAATTAAAATTCTGCCTACTTGTTTGGATATCATTTACCTCCATTCAATGTTGTGCATTTAAATATTGACATCACAGTATATATTTTTAACTAAATATGTGAACATAATTTAGTATAATTATTACAATTGTAAAATCACCACATTATGTCAAAGATACATGCAAAACTTATATTTTGTAGCAACATCAGAATCATTATATTAATTTCTTGCCTTTTTAAATGTTAAATAAATACCTAAAATCTGTTTTACAGTTTTAGACTTGGTATTACTTGATGAATATTAGAATATAGGTATACTAGTAAGATTTCTTATAATCAACTTGAACAGACAAAGGAGAGAAGGATTTTTAATATGTTGGTCCGAAGAAATCTATTGTCTTTTCTGATTTTTTTAAAATTCATTTTTAATGATATATTGATGGGATAAACTTCTAATCACATATTTAATATTTTATCAATTTTTAAAACGATTTACTAAAATTTTAATTGTTAACCAAACCAAATAGGAGTAAATTATATTATTAAAAATCTACTTCAATCAAGCTCTCTCA
>NW_019236550.1:0-2100 GCF_002742605.1 Olea europaea var. sylvestris
ATTCCGACACCGTCGCGACAAATGACAAAATTGCCCCTAGTGCAGTTTTTCTTTGTTAATTTTCTGTTCAACACTTGTTCAACCGGACAAAATTAATAAGGAAATTAATTATTCGGAGGCCTAAACGAAGGACTTTGGCTAAAATCCTGTGAACCCGGGTCTCTGCCCCGAGTCCAATTTCGCCGGTCGTTTCCAATCGACCTGCCAAATTTCGGGCCATTCCGACACCGTCGCGACAAATGACAAAATTGCCCCTGGTGCAGTTTTGCTTTGTTAATTTTCGGTCCAGCGCTTCTTCAACCTGACATAATTAATATGGAAATTAATTATTTGGAGGCCCAAACGAAGGAATTTGGCTAAAATCCCGTGATCCTGGGTCTGTGCCCCAAGTCCAATTTTGGGGGCCGTTTCCAATCAACCCACCGAATTTCGGCCCATTTTGACACCGTCACGACAAATGACAAAATTGCTCCTGGTGCGATTTTTCTTTGTTAATATTCTGTCCAGCACTTCTACAACTTGGCATAATTAATAAGGAAATTAATTATTCGGAGGCTCAAACGAAGAAATTTGGCTAAAATCCCGTGATCCCAGGTCTGTGCCTCGAGCCCAATTTCGCGGGCTGTTTCCAATTAACCAGCCAAATTTCGAACCATTTCGACACCGTCGCAACAAATGACAATATTGCCCCTGGTGCAGTTTTGCTTTGTTAATTTTCAGTCCAACACTTCTTGAACCTGACATAATTAATAAGGAAATTAATTATTCAGAAGTCTAAACGAAGGAATTTGGCTAAAATCCAATGATCCCGGGTCTGTGCCTCGAGTCCAATTTTGTGGGCCTTTTCCAATCAACCTGCCAAATTTCAGCCTATTCCGACACTGTCGCGACAAATGACAAAATTACCCCTGGTGCAGTTTTGCTTTTTTAATTTTCTGTGCGGTACTTCTTCAACTCGATATAATTAATAAGGAAATTAATTATTTGGAGGCCTAAACGAAGGAATTTGGCTAAAATCCCGTGATCCCGGGTCTATGCCTCAAGTCCAATTTCACGGGCCATTTCCAGTCGACCTGCCAAATTTCGGTTCATTCCGACGTCGTCGTAACAAATGAAAAAATTGCCACTGGTGCAGTTTTTCTTTTTTAATTTTCTGTCCAGAACTTCTTCAACTTGACATAATTAATACGGAAATTAATTATTCGGAGGCCCAAATGAAGGAATTTGGCTAAAATCCCGTGATCCCGGGTCTCTGCTCCGAGTCCAATTTCGCAGGCCGTTTACAATCAACCTGCCAAATTTCGGCCCATTTCGACACCGTCGCGACAAATTACAAAATCGCCCCTGGTGCGATTTTCCTTTGTTAATTTTCTATTCTGCACTTCATCAACATGACATAATTAATAAGGAAATTAATTTTTTGGAGGCCCAAACGAAGGAATTTGGCTAAAATCCTGTGATCCCGGGCCTATGCCACAAGTCCAATTACGCGGGCCGTTGCCAGTCAACCTGCCAAATTTCAGTTCATTCCGACGTCGACACAACAAATGACAAAATTGCCACTGGTGCGGTTTTTCTTTGCTAATTTTCTGTGCAAAACTTCTTCAACCTGACATAATTAATAAGGAAATTAATTATTTGGAGGCCCAAACAAAGGAATTTGGCTGAAATCCCGTGATCCCGGGTCTATGCCTCAAGTCCAATTTCGCTGGCCGTTTCCAGTTAACCTCTCGAATTTCGGCCCATTCTGATACTGTCGCGACAAATGATAAAATTGCCCCTAGTGCGATTTTGCTTTGTTAATTTTTTGTCCAACACTTCTTCAACCTGACATAATTAATAAGGAAATTTATTATTCAGAGGCCCAAACGAAGGAATTTGGCTAAAATCTCGGGATCCCGGGTCTGTGCCACGAGTCCAATTTCACAGGCCAATTCCAATCGACTTGCCAAATTTCAGCCCATTCCGACACAGTCGTGACAAATGACAAAATTGCCCTTGGTGCAATTTTTCTTTGTTAATTTTCTGTTCAGCACTTCTTCAACCTGACATAATTAATACGGAAATTAATTATTCAGAGGCCCAAACGAAGGAATTTGG
>NW_019236551.1:0-2100 GCF_002742605.1 Olea europaea var. sylvestris
AGGTTCTTGGTTTTTGAAAACACAATTTTACAATCTTCACCTTATTTTCTCAAACCCCTCACTCTCTCTAGTTGCTACATTGCACTTGACGGTATTTTACCATATGCCCTAAGTAGCTACAAAAGATTAACCCGTATTAATATGTTGTAAAGATAAACAAGATTTAAACTTACGAGCAGTTAGAATTTTGGTTCCCGTATTGGATGGGTTTACATTGCTATGAATTTTTTTTAAGTATAACCTCACCATATGCAATTTTCTCTCGTATGAAGTGGTATTTCACCTCAATGTGCTCAGATCTCTCATGATAAACAGGATTTTTACATAAAAGCAAAGTACTTTGACTATCAGTGAAAATTATAGGTGACTTTTGAAAAAAATTCAATTTTCCCAAAATTTCCTCTAATCAGATACATTCTTTTACAGATTTAATAATTGCCACATATTCAACCTCTATGTTGAATAATGTGACAACAGAATGAAATTGTGACTTCCATGTGATGCAATTATTAATAAGTACGAAGAAATAGGCAATAGTAGACTTTCTTTGATCATTATCCCCATCAAAATTCGATTTAGATACCCCTCTAACGTAAGCTGTTCAAATCTATTTTCAAACACCAATCCCATATTTAATGTCCCAATTATGTATTCTAGAAGCCATTTTAATCCAAACTAACGAAGTTTTTCCGAATTAGACATGAATCTACTTCAAAAACTTATAGTATAAGTCAAATCAGGTCTAGTAGTAATCATAGAAAACATGACCCATCCGATGGCATTAACATATGGGATATTCTTCATTTCTTTCGTTTTCATTTTTATTTTAGGTGATTAAGATGATAAATTCATATGGGCTACAAAAGTTATATTCACATGCTTAACTTTTTTTCATATCAAATTTGATTATAACTTTGTTCAAATAAGCACTTTATATTATAATTAAAATATTCTCTTACCTATTTCTGTTAATAATCATTCCTAAATTTATTTTTTTTGGCATTTTCTAAGTCTTTCTTATCAAATTTAGACTTTAGAAGTTATGGGCCTATTTGAACCACATTATTTCAAAAAAATGCATTCTTAAACAGTGATTTGACATCATTTCAACTACACATTTTTCAATAAAATAATATTACACGCAAATCGAAAACTTTTTCTTATTTTTTAACCACACATTTTCTATCAATACATTATTCAATAATGCATTATTATCAAAATAATGTGACTTTAACACCCCCTATGTCTTAAAATTTCAGCTTTGCTAGAGCTGGCCAATAGCATCTCATCAACATATAGAAGTAAATAAACTTCACTACCAACCCTATATTATTGTAGTATAGACAGTGATCATATTGACTTCTTTTGAAACCAATATTCAACATATATGTTTCAAATCTAATAAACCATTGCCTTGGATTTCGTTTGAGCCGTACAATGATTTTTGCAACTTACAAACATAACCTTCCTTTTCCTTTACCTTTACCTCAAACCCTTGGGGTTGACTTATATAGATCTCCTCATCTAACTCTTAACATCTAATTATTCAAGTTCTCAATTGAATTGAACAACTAGTGCAATAATCAATCTTATGATCTTATATTTGACAACCGAAGAGAAGATCTCATTATAGTCAACACCCTCCTTTTTTAATAAAGCCTTTAGCTACAAGCTTTATATCTCAAAGAGTTAGATGAGGTAATCCCATCCTTCGGTTTGAAAATCCACTTGAATTGAACAACTCTTTGATTTTTAAGTTTCTATTCTAATTTCCATGTATTATTTACAAGTAAAGATTTCATTTCTTCTTTCATTGCATCTTTTCATTTCTTAGATTTAAGGTAATTCATGGCCTCTTCATAAAATGAAAGTTCTGAATACTCTAGAGTTCACCAGAGATAAGGGCAAAATCAGTCAAGTCATTTATTTCATATCTTGGATTTGGTTTGACTTGTCTCCTTTCCCTATCTCTAATCAATTGATAATCCCCAGCGTTTGTCTCAATAGTGGGAACATATGGGCTTTCAATTTTAGTCTCAACCTCAGTTTGAGCAACATTTTCATCAAGTTGTTGAATGTCAACTTCAATACTCTCAAGTT
>NW_019236552.1:0-235 GCF_002742605.1 Olea europaea var. sylvestris
ATACAAGTTGTTGGTTCATTTACTTAAATGACTCTATCTTTTTTGTTGGTGTTTTTTTGTTTCAGCATATCGACTTGGCTATGAAATTGTTATGCGATCGGGCGCGGAGATACCCGAGATCTTATGACAGTCCTACTCGAGTTATCTTGAGCGCTGAGTTCGTTCGTGTCGTAGATATTGAGCATCAGGAGCTCCTAAGCAAGGGGAATGATTATGTTCTGTCTGAGTACATGGT
>NW_019236552.1:689-2099 GCF_002742605.1 Olea europaea var. sylvestris
GCAATGTTGATACAATAAATCAGTCTTGGATTGATATGTGGAGGCATAAATTAGCTTGCGACTTGTATGAATATAACTGTGATCCTTAGTACATTGTAAATTATTTTATTAAAATGTAAATGTTGTTTACTTCAGTAGGATTCGTGTTGTACTAAAGAAATAAATAATCGAAATAGAGTATATTGTATGATATTATTTTGAAAATTTAAATGATAATCGTGAATTAAATGGACTAAATCGGATGCAATTGGAAAATAGTAAAAGGAAAAATCGAATAAATATTATTCAAATAAACAATCGAAATAGAGTAATTAAATATGAAATAAACAAGATACATAATTAACGAAATATGTAACGAATAAATTAAGTTGAATAATATTTTTTTTTACTTAAACAATTAAGATAATTACTTAAAGAAATAGTAAAAGGAAAAATCGAATAAATATTATTCAAATAAACAATCGAAATAGAGTAATTAAATATGAAATAAATAATATAAATAATTAACGAAATATTTAACGAATAAATTAAAAAATAATATTTTAATAAATTAAAAAATAATATTTTTTTTTACTTAAACAATTAAGATAATTACTTAAAGAAATAGTAAAAGGAAAAATCGAATAAATATTATTCAAATATGAAATAAATAATATACATAATTAACGAAATATTTAACGAATAAATTAAAAAACAATATTTTTTTTACTTAAACAATTAAGATAATTACTTAAAGAAATAGTAAAAAGAAAAATCGAATAAATATTATTCAAATATGAAATAAATAATATACATAATTAACTAAATATTTAAAGAATAAATTAAAAAATAATATTTTTTTACTTAAACAATTAAGATAATTACTTAAAGAAATAGTAAAAGGAAAAATCGAATAAATATTATTCAAATATGAAATAAATAATATACATAATTAACGAAATATTTAACGAATAAATTGAAAAACAATATTTTTTTTTTACTTAAACAATTAAGATAATTACTTAAAAAAATAGTAAAAGGAAAAATCGAATAAATATTATTCAAATAAACAATCGAAATAGAGTAATTAAATATGAAATAAATAAGATACATAATTAACGAAATATGTAACGAATAAATTAAATTAAATAATATTTTTTTTACTTAAACAATTAAGATAATTACTTAAAAAAATAGTAAAAGGAAAAATCGAATAAATATTATTCAAATATGAAATAAATAAGATACATAATTAACGAAATATGTAACGAATAAATTAAATTAAATAATATTTTTTTTACTTAAATAATTAAGATAATTACTTAAAGAAATAGTAAAAGGAAAAATTGAATAAATATTATTCAAATATGAAATAAATAAGATACATAATTAACGAAATATGTAACGAATAAATTAAATTAAATAATATTT